>NC_064809.1:112096449-112308188 GCF_023721935.1 Panthera uncia | reverse complement strand
AGAAAGAAGGAAAGAAAAGAAGGAAGAGAAAGAAAGAAAGAAAAGAGAAAGAAAGAAAGAAAGAAAGAGAGGGAAGGAAGGAAGGAAGGAGGAAGGAAGAGAAAAAGAAAGAAGGAAAAGAAGGAGAGAAGGAAGAAAAGAGAAAAGAAATACAGATGGCTAATAAACAGTTGACGTGGGCAACTTCACTGATTGTATTAGTTAGGGTTCTCCAGAAAAACAAAACCAACAAGATATGTGTATATTTAGAAATTGAACTTTATTTTAAGGAAGTGGCTCATGCCATTGTGGGGACAGGCAAGTCCAAAACATGCAGGGCAGGACAGCAGGCTGGAGACCCAGGGAAAAACTGGCCCAAGTTTTTCCTCTGAAGGCCTTCAACTGATTGGATGAGGCCCACCACATTACAGAGGGTAGTCTGCTTTACTCAAGAGCTATTGATTTCAATGTTAATCTCCTCTAAAATATGCTTTCACAGCAGCATCTAGACTAGGGTTTGACAAAAAAACTGGGCACCAAAGCCTAGCCACACTGACACATAAAATTAACCATCACATTCGTAACAAAAAAGCAAATATAATTGACAATAAAGTATTTTTCACTCAGCAGGTATCCAGAGATTGAAAAGAATTGCACCCTTTGTTGAGAGATAACAGAATACTCACACACCACTGCTGGGGGCACAGACACCAACAAATTTTTCTGTACTGCAGTTTGGCAGTATTAAAATGTCAAATGTGCATATTCTTTGACCCCACTATTCCACTTCTAGGAGCTTACTCTAAGAGAATATTCAAACAAGTACAAAGAGGCGGGTATATGTACATGGTCCAGCAATGTTACATATCGTGATAAAAAATTGGAAGCATCTTCAATGTCACAGATTATGAGCAGGTTACGTAAATTATAGAACATCTGTACAATAGAATACATACTAGACTTTAGAAAGCATAAGGATAGTCTATATTCCTAGACATGAAATGATCTTTGATCTCATTTATGTACAAGTAAGTTAATTGATACATTTCCTAGAAAAGACATTTACCAAAATCTTAATCGTGGTTCTCTCTGGGTGGTGGAATTTCAGGTTATTTTTGTAGTAGTTATTGAGGGCTTATTATGTGTCAGGTATTCTTTTTAAGTACTTTCTGTGGATTCAACTCATTTAATAATCTGTATTATTTGCATCTTTTTAAAGAACAAAATCATTACCATTGTTTTCCCAAAAACTACAAAGTAGTTTTTAAAAATATCCCTTCTAGGGACGCCTGGGTGGCTCAGTTGGTGAAGCGTCCAACTCTTGATTTCCATTCAGGTCATGATCTCATGGTCCTCAGATCAAGCCTTGTATCAGGCTCCACACTGGGCATGAAGCCTGCTTAAGATTCTCTCTCTCCCTCTCCCTCTGCCCCTCCCCTGCTCGTGCACTCTCTCTCTCTCTCTCTCTCTCTCTCTCTCAGATAAATAAAAGAAAATAAAAAATAAAAATAAAATTAAAATATCCCTTCGATTCTCCTGCATGAGAGGGAGCCCCTGTTTCCTAAAGCCCCACAATCTTGGAACTACCAAGAGTCGGAAACTACTCCACGCACACCCTACCAAGCATTATTATTGGGAATCTCCTCATTTTGAAAAAAAAAAAAAAAAAAAAAAAAAAAACAAAAAAAAATGAGTCCCTGACATTCTCTCATTGCTGTTGGAGTGTTTCGTTTGGTTGGTTGTTTTCATGGTCCTCTCTTGTTTATTGTGGACTGAGTGAGTGACTGAGTGAGCAATGCGTTCTCTTTTAACCCTGATTCTTACTCCTAACCCTTTCCCATAGGCAGCCCCTCTGATGTATCTAATTTGCCTCCTTCCATTTCTGAGTGTTCTCACATGCATTGTACTTTTAATTTACCTAAAGCGTCTGATTTTATCTTTCATTCAAGGGTCTTCCCTGCCTCCCTCCCCACCCACCCAACACCAGATACTCAACGCTCTCCCTGTTTCTGCTGTGGCTGCCACGGGATTCCTGGAGTTGCAGGTGCGTCCTTCATCAACCCTCCATCCACGACTCACCCCCAACGCCTGGCTCGGCCCAGTATTTAAGGTTCACCCAAAAGTCAACCTTGGTTTTTGTTTTGTTTTGTTTTTTTCCTACGTGTAGCCCTCTCCAGAGAAACTTGGTGCAAGTTTTCCATTGGCCAGCCTGGAGGGAATTGCAAAGCCAGCACTGAGTGCCCAGTGAGAGTATTCCTTGTAGATCCCAAACTAAGGCATCTGGGCAAGGCACTGTCTCCTTGCTCTCTTACCTCCAAATAACCCCCCTGCCCTCCTAGGTCACTTTCTCTTCTCCACTGGGTTGAAACAGCCTTACTTTCCAGTCTGTGCTAATGCTTACCTCTGGAGGCCTGTCAGCCCCAAAGACTCCTTTATGTATCTTCCCGAAGACCTAACGTGTCCTTCATCATCTCCCAGCCTGAGGGCTCGATATTTGCAAGAGGAATATGAGTCCCCACTGTGATCTTTCTATAATTTCTGCCTTCTACTCATCCCACTGGCTGCCTTTAAGTTTAGTCGGATTTAATCTACAGAAAAATGCTAGGAGGGGTGGGGCTGGTCAGAGGAGGATTTCTCTCAAAGTTAATGAAGCTTGAGTTTCAAGGCCCCTAACTTGGCAAGGCCTGAGAAGGAGCCCTAACAACGTGTTCACAAAGGCACATGTTTTTGTTACATTTGCAAATTTATGGTATTTTAACCACGATCAGTTAAGACCTCTGTCTTTGCTCTCCGACTTTCCTTCCATTACAATCTCCCTCCTGTCAGAGAGCTTGGAAGTGGCCTTAGACATTATGGGATCTAGCTGAAGGAAAGTTGGCTTGGGGATACATGTTGTAGGGTTTAGTGGATATATTTAAATGTTTCTTAAGCACTGTTGTGTCTCCTTGTTGCAGTATTCTATCCTAAAATTGTATTATTTTCTCAAAGAATGTTTCTAAAATTATAACGCTTTCTTTCACTTCACAAAGCCGAGTCTTCCCACGCCATGAAGCACAGTGCTTTTCACTTCAGGGGCACCTGGGTGGCTCAGTCGGTTAAGCATTCTACTTCAGCCCAGCTCCTGATCTCACAGTTTGTGAGTTCAAGCCCTGCGTGGGGCTCTGTGCTGACAATGCAGAGCCTGCTTGGGATTCTCTTTCTCTCTCTCTCTCTCTCTATCTCAAAATAAATCAACTTAAAAAAAAAAAAAAGAACTTACATATCCCTCAGGATGTCCTTGGGTATTGATGATGCTTCTGTCCTGATCTTAGTTTTGAAACATTCAGGTTGTAGGTGGACCCCCAATTTCCACTCAACAAGTGCAGCCCTTGGCTCAGAGTATGGCTTCCAACTCATATATCTTTGTTAGTTTTCTTTCTGGGGCCTCTCCCCACTGTCACCTTACACACGCACTCTTTCTCTCTCTCCCTCTCTCCCTTTTATATCTGGCTCAGTTCAATCTCCTATTTAAGTATCACAAGTGGGAGTGCAGAATGGCAATGAGCCAGTTTTTCAATATGAACTAAAATCTACAAGGCACACACTTTCAAGAACGCCCACAGCTGCCAGTCTTAACCTTAGAGGACAAGAGTAGGAAACAGGCTTACGTGACAGGTGCTCTGTCTGGGTGTTTGGAATTGAAGCTGTTTAATGAGATAAAAATATTTCCAACTCTTCACCTAACAAAACGGTAAAAGTATTAAATTCTTTTAAATTAGAAAAGTCCCTCAAACTAACATCTCAGAAAAATTTTTAGTGCACACACACACACACACACACACGAATAGTTGCTCAAGAACTAGTAGGTTAACAGAATTTCATTTTAGTGAAACACACTACAATGTCTCAGAAGAGAGGTTTTTCCATTGACTTAGATTCAAGATCAAGTTTTTTGTTGGTGGTCTTTCTTTGTGGGGGCGGGGGGATCTAATTTTTATCTTCTTTTCCCCCTCTAAAATGCCTTTCCAGGAGTATTAACCCTACCTATAGTTTTTAAAAGTGTTAACCTTCAGGGGCACCTGGGTGGCTCAGTCGGTTAAGTGTCTGGCTTCAGCTCAGGTCATGATCTCACGGTTTGTGGGTTCAAGCCCCACATCAGGTTCTGTGCTGACAGCTCAGAGCCTGGAGCCTGCTTCAGATTCTGTCTTTCTCTGCCCCTCCCCTGCTTGCTCTCTGTCTGTCTCTCTCTCCCTCCCCTGCCTCCTCTCTCTCTCTCTTTCCCAAAAATAAATAAACATTAAAAAAAATTTTTTAAATGTTAACCTTCATTTCTCTGGCAGTAATCCAGTCATGTATTGATGAAACAAATTTTACTGAGTGCCTACAATATTTCAGGCCTTGTTCTAGGTACTTCTTTCACTAGGAGAATTTTCCTATGTTATTTTTTTAAATTTTATTTTTTATTTTTAAAAATTTGCATCCAAATTAGTTAGCATATAGTGCAACAATGATTTCAGGAGTAGATTCCTTGATGCCCCTTACCCATTTAGCCCATCCCCCCTCCCACAACCCCTCCAGTAACTCTCAGTTTGTTCTCCATATTTATGAGTCTCTTCTGTTTTGTCCCCCTCCCTGTTTTTATATTATTTTTGTTTCCCTTCCCCTATGTTCATCTGTTTTGTCTCTTAAGGTCCTCATATGAGTGAAGTCATACGATTTTTGTCTTTCTCTGACTGACTAATTTCACTTAGCATAATACCCTCCAGTTCCATCCACATAGTTGCAAATGGCAAGATTGCATTCTTACTGGATTGCCGAGTAATACTCCATTGTGTGTGTGTGTGTGTTTGTGTGTGTGTGTGTGTGTGTGTGTGTGTGTGTGTATATACCACGTCTTCTTTATCTATTCATCCATCAATGGACATTTGGGCTCTTCCCATACTTTGGCTATTGTTGATAGTGCTGCTATAAACATGGGGGTGCATGTGTCCCTTCAAAACAGCACACCTGTATCCTGTGGATAAATGCCAAGTAGTGCAATTGCTGGGTCGTAGGGTAGTTCTATTTTTAGTTGTTTGAGGAACCTCCATACTGTTTTCCAGAGTGGCTGCACTAGCTTGCATTCCCACCAGCAGTGCAAAAGAGATCCTCTTTCTCTGCATCCTCGCCAACATCTGTTGTTGCCTGAGTTGTTGATGTTAGCCATTCTGACAGGTGTAAGGTGGTATCTCCTTGTGGTTTTGATTTGTATTTCCCTGATGATGAGTGATGTTGAGCATTTTTCATGTGTCGGTTGGCCATCTGGATGTCTTCTTTGGAGAAGTGTCTATTCATGTCTTTTGCCCATTTCTTCACTGGATTATTTGTTTTTTGGGTGTTGAGTTTGATAAGTTCTTTATAGATTTGGATACTAACCCTTTATCTGATACGTCGTTTGCATATATCTTTTCCCGTTTGGTCTGTTGCCTTTTAGTTTTGCTGATTGTTTCCTTCGCTGTGCAGAAGCTTTTTATTTTGATGAGGTCCCAGGAGTTCGTTCATTGTTGCTTTTGTTTCCCTTGCCTCCAGAGACGTGTTGAGTAAGAAGTTGCTGCGGCCAAGATCAAAGAGGTTTTTGCCTGCTTTTCCTCGAGGATTTTGATGGCTTCCTGTCTTACATTTAGGTCTTTCATCCATTTTGAGTTTATTTTTGTGTATGGTGTAAGAAACTGGTCCAGGTTCATTCTTATGCATATCGCTGTCCAGTTTTCCCAGCACCACTTGCTGAAGAGACTGTCTTTATTCCATTGGATATTCTTTCCTACTTTGTCAAAGATTAGTTGGCCAGAGAAACTTCCCATGTTATTAAATCTCTTTGCAAACATGATTTAGTATCATAATATTTTATAATAAGCAGACCTGAGAATTTATTTAGCCATTCTGGTTTTGTTAAACATTTAGACCATTTCCAATTTCTCCCTATTATAAGTAAGGCAGCAGTGATCCTCCTTGTAATAGACACTTGTCCATATCTATGATTAATTCTACAGGACAGACGTCTATGAGTGGAATTACTAGATTGGAGGGTATGAACACTTGAGTTTCTTGACAAATATTTGTCAGACTTTCTAATGCATATTATCACCTTTGACTTCCTCAAATCCCCTTCAACTAAAGAATCACCCACCCCCATTTAAAGACAGGAGAGCGTATTCAATTCCTTCTGTAGAGTTTTGCTGGTTCCTAAAATAATGGCAGTAAAAGTAATCAGGTTGTTTTCTTGAATACCTCTAGTCCTTTCTGTACCATACCCATTGTCTAGGATCACATTTCTGCACTCTTTTTGCAAAGGCAAAACACTCACACAAGAAAGAGTATCCATTTACTCGTCTGCTCGTTATTATCACTCTAGGCAGATGAGAAGTCAACCTGGGGAGGAAATCACCCACGAGAAATACAGAATCATACAAAGGAATGTAAGGTTATAGTAATCATTACCGTTCGTATTGGGGCCTCTGAGGAGGAGGGAGTGACAATGTATCCTAAACACACCCCTGAATGGCCTTGCTCACAATTGCAGCCCACATTGGGGAAATGAGCCTTCCTAGCTATCAGCATCTCTGCTCTGGCAAGTCAAACGTTAAAAATACCTCACAGGGGTGCTTTTCAATGTAGAAGTAAATTTCATCGCCTAGTTCTTTGTCCTCTAATATTTTCTGGAATAACTTCATTTTCCTGTCTACCAAGAAAAAATTCTGCCTTCCAAGAAAACCAGTGCCATCTTGAGAATGCCCCCAGGACATGGTGCTCAAAAAGAAAATCTAGGGGAAACAAAACCAGGAGCAAGTCCCCTTTGGTCTAGTTCGAGGCAGCGTATTTGCTAACTGTGTTGCCTTGTTATCTTATTTGGATCAGAAGCCCCTTTAAGCAGGAATTTTGTTTTGATAATGGTCTGCTTAGGACAACATCTAGTAAGATTGAAATTCAAGCTTTTCTCTTTCCTGGGAGTCAGGCAGCCTGAACACAACTGATTGCCTGGGTGTTTCCCCCTCTCATTGAGTCCAGACTGTTGGAAAATCCCTCATGAGGGCACAGTTCCTTCTCTGGCTGACCAAAAGGGTTTTTACCAAAGTGGAGAACAGAATCTGTGGTGGGTACAGAATGGCCATGATTCATTCACCCACCAATGAGTACTGGATGCTCAGTACAGGCTAGAAACTAGGCGGGGCATTGTGTGAGTAAAATGGGAGATAACTTGCCCTCATGGAGCTTGCTGCTGAGTGAGAGGCAAACAGTAAACAAATGATTGTGCCCAGAAACATAAAACTTCAGGCTTGGTAAGTTCTGGGGCATCACAGACAAAGAGCTGTGAATGTCTATGACAAGAATGACTCGATTGGAAGATAGGCAGCTGTGGGAAGGAAGTGTGTTTCTGGCAGAGGGAAGAGCATGGACAGAGGGACCAAAGCTCAGTGAGAAGGGGGTGCACGCAGAAGGGGGTGCATGCAGAGAGGTGATCAGGGCCACGCAGGGTTTGGGTCTTCATCCTAAATGGATCTTTAGATTGCTGAACCCCATGTTACTTGGTGACAATTCCACTCTTAGGTATTTACCCAAGAGAAATGAAAACTCACATCCTCAGAGGACTTAGATATTCATAGAAGCCTTAAAATAGCCTAAAACTGAAAACAACCCAAATGTCCATCAACAAGAGAATGGATAAACTGTGGAATATACTCATACTTAATTTAAAGGAATGAACACACAACAACATGGGACACTCTCAAAAAACTTACATTGAGTAAAAATAGGCACAACAGTCCATACCGTGTGATTATATTTATATCAAATCCAAAACCAGGCAAAACTAATCTGTGGTGATGAAAATCAGAAAGTGGTTGCCTCTGGGAGTGGAGGCTAGGCAGGGGGCCAATGACTGGAAAAAGGGGGGCAAGGGAACTTTCTGAGGCAAAAAGAAATGAAAAAAGAGAAAGAAAGAAATGTTTATATCTTATTTGGGGTGGTGATTTCACACAGGCATATTCAGTTATCAAAACTCCTCAAACTGTACTGAACATCTGTGCATTGTGTTATTTGTATAATATACATCAAACTTACTATTTTTTTAAAGTATAATACATACAGCAAAGTGTTTTAACCACAGGAGTAATAGGAGATTTGAAATGTGAAAGGAGCCCTCTGGCTGTGGTCTGGAGAAGGGTAAGAAAGGCCTAGAATGGAAGTAGGTAGACCAGTTACCTCTGCTTTATGTGACTGACCTAGAAGCCAGAATACTCCTGAGGGGCATATCAGCCCCTCATCAGCCTTTAAAAAAGGAGAATTCAGACCTCCCCTCGCTGACATCCCCCAGGAATTGTGCAAAAGGAATTTAGCCGGAGCAAAAAAGCTGGGGCACTGGGCTAAGAGAACTAAGGCAACCACAGACAAAGGAATTAGATTGAACCAAATGACTATTACATAGGATCTTTCAAGACAGGATTAAAGTAATCATGTGTGTTTTGAATATTTCAAATCTGGTGAATGCTTTCTTAGGTTCTCTTCCCCACATCTACAAGTTTCTTCCGAAATTAAGAAATCTAGCAGGCTGGAACTGGCTGATGTAACAGGAAGGCAAAAAATGATCTTTTATCCAGTTAGAACGAACAGAATTAACATGGGGTGAGAATGAGGTTACGACTCTGAAAGAACAGGGGCAATATTACAGCAGTGAAGGAGGGTTTGGGGGCGGGGGGACTGGGTTATAGAATCATGTGTAGAATCCTAAGGCACCAATGCAAAGTCAGAGAGGCATCTGCTTGATGAAAGTTTAAAAGAACTACAGAATCTAAGCATCTCGGGGTTGGGAAGGATTCTTAGAAAGCATATCAATCTACACATTTCACAAATGAAATGCAGAGGTAAAGGGACAAAATTACCCAGGAGTATTCATAACTAGCATTTGATTAGCACTTCACCAAGTATGTCCACACCTGTCGCCTCATTCAATCGTCATAAAGTGCTGGCAAATAGCAATTACTAATTTTTCTGTTCAGAAGAAAACTTGGGGCTCAGAGGGTGGCGCAGAGAAAGCTAGTTCTTATCGATGTTCAAGTTTCTCCTCTTCCAGGACATGCCACTAGATCACAGATCTCTGCTCTCTTGCAGTTGGTAGGATGGGCTGGCAGAGAACTGAGTTGTGGCCAATGGAATGTGGCAGAAGCCCCCTCTTTGGGGGCTGACTAAAACCTGGCACACAAGCCTCTCTTCTCCACACTCACTCTTCTCCCTGGCCTGCCATTAGATACACAGGATCCAGTAGAGGATTTGAGGCCCCAGAGGATGGTGGAGCCACAGCTTGGCAGGAGCCTGGGTTCTGTGAATGACTCTGTGGAGCAGAGATTTTTTTCCCATTCACTGATCCAAGTTAGATTGTAATAGGAGTGTGGTGCTTGGGTGGCTCAGTCAGTTAAGCATCCTAGTCTTGATTTCAGCTCAGGTCATGATCTCACAGTTTGTGCTGTCATCACAGAGCCAGATTGAGATATTCTCCCCTCTCTGCCCCTTCCCCACTCATGGTCGCTTATACTCGCTCTCTCTCTCAAAATAAATAAAAAATATTTTAAAAATCTTTAAAAAGGGACGCCTGGGTGGCTCAGTCAGTTAAGCATCTATCTTCAGCTCGGGTCACGATCTCATGGTTCATGAGTTTGAGCCCCACATCAGGCTTTCTGCTCTCTGTGCAGTGCCTGCTTCAAATCCTCTGTCCCCCTTTTCTCACCCCTCCCCCGCTTGCGCTCTCTCTCTCTCAATCTCTCTCTCTCTCTCCAATAAATAAATAAAAACTTTAAAAAACCCAGCAGCAAGCGGACGGCTGCTGATAAGGATCGAGGGGAAGAGGATGCTGATGTGCATTGTGTTATTTGTATAATATACATCAAACTTACTATTTTTTTAAAGTATAATACATACAGCAAAGTGTTTTAACCACAGGAGTAATAGGAGATTTGAAATGTGAAAGGAGCCCTCTGGCTGTGGTCTGGAGAAGGGTAAGAAAGGCCTAGAATGGAAGTAGGTAGACCAGCAAAACCCAGGACCTGTTCCGCAGGGTGTGCTCCATACTGAATAAGCTGACACCCCAGATGTTCCAGCAGCTGATGAAGCAGGTGACACAGTGGGCCATCGACACTGAGGAACGCCTCAAAGGGTTCATGGACCTCATCTTCGACAAGGCCATTTCAGAGCCCAGCTTCTCTGTGGCCTTTGCCAACATGTGCCGCTGCCTATGGTGCTGAAAGTGCCCACTACAGAAAAGCCAACAGTGACTGTGAACTTCCGAAAACTATTGTTGAATCCATGTCAGAAGGAGTTTGAGAAAGACAAAGATGATGATGAGGTTTTTGAGAAGAAGCAAAAAGAAATGGATGAAGCTGCTACGGCAGAAGAACGAGGACGCCTGAAGGAAGAGTTGGAAGAGGCTCGAGACATAGCCTGGTGGCGCTCGTTAGGGAATATCAAGTTTATTGGGGAGTCGTTTAAGCTGAAGATGTTAACGGAGGCAATAACGCATGGCTGTGTGGTTAAACTACTTAAGAACCATGATGAAGAGTCTCTTGAATGCCTTTGTCGTTGGCAAAGATCTGGACTACCATTGGCAAAGATCTGGACTTTGAAAAAGCCAAGCCCCGAATGGATCAGTATTTCAACCAGACGGAAAAAATCATTAAGGAAAAGAAGACTTCATCCCGAATCCGCTCTATGCTGCAAGACGTGCTGGATCTGCGACGGAGCAATCGGGTGCCACGCCGTGGGGACCAGGGTCCCAAGACCACTGACCAGATCCACAAAGAGGCTGAGATGGAGGAGCACTGGGAACACGTAAAAGTGCAGCAGCTAATGGCCAAGGGCAGCGACAAGCGACGGGGTGGCCCTCCAGGCCCACCCATTAGCCGAGGCCTCCCACTTGTGGATGATGGTGGCTGGAACACAGTCCCCATCGGCAAGGGCAGCCTTGCTGACACCTACTGACACCTCACGGCTCACCAAGATCACGAAGCCCGGCTCCATTGATTCTCACAACCAGCTCTTTGCACCTGGCGGGCGATCGAGCTGCGGCAAGGGCAGCAGTGGAGGCTCAGGAGCCAAGCCCTCTGACGCAGCACCAGCAGCTGCTCGTCCAGCTACTAGTACCTTGAACGGCTTCTCAGCCCTTCAACAAGCAGTACCTACAGAAAACACAGATAGCAGACGTGTGGTACAGAGGAGTAGCTTGAGCCGGGAAAGAGGGGAGAAAGCTGGGGACCGGGGAGACCGCCTAGAGCGGAGTGAACGGGGAAGTGAGCGTGGAGACCGGCTCGATCGCTCTCGGACACCTGCCACCAAGCGGAGCTTCAGCCAGGAAGAGGAAGAGCGGAGTAGAGAGCGGCCCTCCCAGCCTGAGGCACCGCGCAAGGCAGCTAGCCTCACGGAGGATGGGGACTGTGGGCGGGATGCTGTGAAGCAAGAAGCCACCCTGCCCCCGGCGAGCCCCCCAAAGACTGCGCTCTCTGAGGAAGAGCTGGAAAAAGAAATCCAAGGCCATTATTGAAGAATATTTCCATCTCAATGACATGAAGGAGGCAGTGCGTACAGGAGCTGGCCTCACCCTCCCTGCTCTTCACCTTTGTGCCGCACGGCATCCAGTCGACACTGGAGCGCAGCACCATCGCTCGTGGGCATATGGGGCGGCTGCTGCACCAGCTGCTCTTTGCCGGGCACCTCTCCACTATTCAGTACTACCAAGGTTTGTATGAAATCCTAGAATTGGCTGAAGACATGGAAATTGACACCCCCCCACCCCCATGTGTGGCTCTAGGAGCAGAACTCGTGATGCCCATTCTGCAGGAAGGTGAAGGACCTATGGGGGAGCTGTTCAGGGAGATTACAAAACCTCTGAGACCCCTGGGCAAAGCTGTTTCTCTGTTGCTGGACATCCGGGGGCTTCTGTGTAAAAGCATGGGTCCCAAAAAGGTGGGGATGCTGGGGCGAGAAGCTGGACTCAGCTGGAAAGAATTTCTACCTGAAGGCCAGGACGTCAGGGCATTCGTCGCTGAACAGAAGGTGGAGTACACCTTGGGCGAGGAGTCTGAAGCCCCTGGCCAGAGGATGCTCTCTTCTGGGGAGCTGAGCAGACAGCTGGAGAAGCTGCTGAAGGAGGGCAGCAGTAACCAGCGGGTGTTTGACTGGATAGAGGCCAACCTGAGTCAGCAGCAGGTAGCATCCAACACACTGGTTCTTGCCCTCATGACAGCTGTCTGCTATTCTGCAATTCTCTTTGAGATGCCCCTCCGAGTGGATGTGGCGGTGCTGAAAGCTTGAGCGAAACTGCTACAGAAATACTTATGTGATGAACAGGAGTTGCAGGCGATCTACACCCTCCAGGCCCTTGTAGTGACCTTAGAACAGCCCGCCAGCCTGCTTCGGATGTTCTTTGATGCGCTGTATGATGAGGACATGGTGGAAGAGGAGGCCTTCTATAGCTGGGAGAGTAGCAAGGACCCTGCTGAGCAACAGGGCAAGGGTGTAGCCCTTAAATCTGTCACAGCCTTCTTCAAGTGGCTTCGTGAAGCGGAGGAGGAGGAGTCTGACCACAACTGAGGGCGGGTGGGGCCGGGGACTTGGAGCCCCATGGACACTCGGATGGCCCGGCCAGCCGCCCGGACTTTCCATAATTTGGCTCTTGTTGATGACATTGCTATAAACATTGGGGTACATGTGCCCCTTCAAATCAGCATTTTTGTATCCTGTGGATAATTACCTAGTAGTGCAATTGCTGGGTCATAGGGTAATTTTTTTAAGTTTTTTGAGGAGCCTCCATACTGTTTTCCAGAGAGGTTACACCAGTTTGCATTCCCAACAGCAGTTAAAAAGGGTTCCTCTTTCTCTGTATCCTCACAAACATCTGTTGTTTCCTGAGTTGTTAATTTTAGCCATTCTGACAGGTGTGAGGTGATATCTCATTGTGGTTTTGATTTGTATTTCCCTGATGATGAGTGATGTTGAGAATCTTTTCATGGGTCTGTTACCATCTGGATGTCTTTGGAAAAGTGTGTATTCATGTCTTTTGCCCATTTCTTCAGTACATTATTTGTTTTTTGGGTGTTCAGTTTGGTAAGTTCTTTACAGATTTTGGATACCAACCAATATGTCATTTGCAAATATCTTCTCCCATTCTATCAGGTGCCTTTTAGCTTTGTTGAATGTTTCCTTTGCTGTTCAGAAGCTTTTTATCTTTTTTTTATGTTTCTTTTTTTTTAACCATTTTTTAATTTATTTTTTTTTAATTTACATCCTAGTTAGTTAGCATATGGTACAACAATGATTTCAGGAGTAGATTCCTTAATGCCCCTTACCCACTTAGCCCATCCCCCCACAACCTTTCCAGTAACCCTCTTTTTGTTCTCCATATTTAAGAGTCTCTTATGTTTTGTCCCCCTCCCTGTTTTTATATTATTTTTGAGAAGCTTTTTACCTCGATGAGGTCCCAATAGTTCATTTTTGCTTTTATTTCCCTTGCCTCCACAGATATGTCAAGCAAGAAGTTGCTGTGGCCAAGGTCAAAGAGGTTGCTGCCTGTTTTCTCCTGTAGGATTAAGTGTCTGACTCCTGATTTCAGCTCAGCCCCTGATCTCAGAGTTTGTGAGACTGAGCCCTGTAATGATCAGAAGCCCCCTTGGGATTCCTCTCTCTCTCTCTCTCTCTCTCTCTCTCTGTCTCTCTCTTCCTCTCTCTCTGCCTGTCCTCAACTCATTCTCTCTCTCTGTCAAGATAAATAAATAAGCTTTTTGAAAAAAAAAAGATTCTTTTGGTTATAAGTAACAGAAAGATTCATTCAAATGGGCTTGAGCACAAAGTTAATTTTTGGTTGAAGTAATTAGGCGTGGGTTCCTCTTTCTCTTTCAGCTCCGTGTCTTTCAGGCTGGCTCCATCCTCAGACAGAGAATCCCTTCATGCTTATGAGATGGCTGCAGAAATCCCAGCCTCACAGACCCTTAAGTTCATATTCAAGGGAGAAGAAAAATATATCTGCTGGTAGCGTTAACAAATATCCCGAAACGTGTTCGGACTGTACTGGGTTAGGTGAAGTACTTACCTCCGGAACACATGTGCAGATTGTCTTGGGCCTGGGTCATGGCTCAAGGATCTTGATCTTGGGCTCTGATACAGGGATGAGAGTGCACTGAGATCTCATAGACTCAAAGTGGGGGAAAGGTCAATCCCCAGAAGAAAACTAGAGGATAATTCTGTAAGGAGGGGCTGGCAAAGAAAAACTATGGAATGCAATGACTAACAATGCATTGAATGCATTGAGTGATTATAAGCACTGAACCCTAACCAGATTCTTTTTAAAGTACAAAGCCATTAGCCAACTTGGATAGCTGTCCTTGAATTCTGCAAATGCCTTGGTAAACATAAGGATTAAGGCTTCTACTTATCCTTACGGACTAGAAAAGCTAAAGAGTAGATAGTAAAACCTGTCAAAATAACTCTTCAGTTATGGAAAGTGTAAGTCTGAGTAAGCACTTGGTAGGTTGTAACTAAAGGGGTGAAAGATAAGAAAGTATACATACTTTCTCTTACAAATCATTTATTTCTTGTTGTTTTAGAAATGGGAGATTTAGGGGCACCTGGGTGGCTCAGTCGGTTAAGCGTCCAACTTCGGCTCAGGTCATCATCTCGCAGTTTGTGGGTTTGAGCCCAGCGTCGGGCTCTGTGCTGACAGAACCCAGAGCCTGCTTCAGATTCTGTGTCTCTCCATCTCTTGGCCCCTCCCCTGCTCATGCTCTGTGTGTCTCTCTCAATAATAAATGTTAAAAAAAATTTTTTTAATGGGAGATTTAACAAAGAAACAAGATAATATACAATCAGTGCAATAAAGTGCAGAAAGTAAAGAATAGAAAATACAATTTAAATTAAGGTTGTTAATAAGAAAAAGATCCTTGGGAGACCACCTGGGATAGAGGTTCTACTATTAGGCATAAGTAGGAAAAAAAATCATTTTGAACAACTTCTGGGATGCACAAGTACGGGAGGGGCAGAGAGAGACGGAAAGAGAAAGAATCCCAAGCAGGCTCTGCACTCTCAGCAGGGCTCAAACTCCCTATTGTGAGCTCATGACCTGAGCCAAAGTCAAAGTTGGATGCTTAATGGACTGAGCCACCCAGATGCCCCCCAACTGCTGCTTTTATTAGGAAAAACGCAATAGCCATTTGTGGTTACTTTATTTCTTACTATTTGAGTGGGTTGTTTGAAATCCTTGTCAGAATGAAGTTAACTTCATTTTAAATGATAAAGGATAAAGGATTAAAGACCTCAATGTGAGACCTGAAATCATAAAAATCCCAGAAGAAAACATAGGCAATAATTTATTTGATATCAGCCATAGAAACATTTTTCTAGATAAGTCTCCTCAGGCAAGGGAAACAAAAGCAAAACTAAGTTTTTTGGACTACACCAAAACAAAAGGCTTTTGCACAGCAAAGGAAACCATCAACAAAACAAAAAGAAAACCTACTGAATAAAGAAGGTATTTGCAAATGACATATCCATTAATAGGTTAATATCCAAAATATATAAAGAACTTATATAACTGAACACCAAAAAAAAAAAAAAAAGATACAATTTAAAAATGGGCAGAGGACCTGAACAGACATTTTTCCAAAGAAGACCTACAGATGGCCAACAGATGCTTGAAAAGATGCTCAACATCACTCATCATCAGGAAAATGCAAATCAAAACCACAATGAGATATCACCTCACACATGTCAGAATGGCTAAAATCAAAAATAGAAGAAACAACAAGTGTTGACAAGGATGTAGAGAAAAAGGAACCCTCATGCACTTTGATGGGAATACAAATTGGTGCAGCCACTGTGGGAAACAGTATGGAGTTTCCTCAAAAAGTTAAAAATAGAACTACCCTATGATCCAGTAATTCTACTACTGGGTATTTATTCAAGGAAAACAAAAACACTAATTTGAAAAGATATATGTACCCCTATGTTTACTGCAGCATTATTTACAATAGCCAAGATATGGCAAGATATGGAAGCAACCCAAGTATCCATCGATAGATAAGTGAATAAAGATGTGGAAAAAGATGAATGGATAAAGATAGATAAGTATAGATATAGATATAGATATAGATATAGATATAGATATACACACACCTATATATAATAGTGGAATATTACTCAGCCATAAAAAAGAATGAGCTCTTGCCATTTGTAACAACAAAGATGGACCTAGAGGGTATACTGCTAAGTGAAATAAGTCATACAGAAAAAGAAACATACCATATGATTTCACTCATATGTGGAATGTAAGAGACAAAACAAATTAAAAAAAGACAAACTAAAAACATACTCTTAAATACAGAGAACAAATTGGTGGTTGCCAGAGGGGAGGTGGGTGGGGGGAGGAGTAAAATAGATAAAGGAGATCAAGAGTACACTTACTTTTGATGAGTACTAAGAAATGTACAGAATTGTTGAATCATTATATTGTACACCTGACACTAATATAACACTGTATGTTAATATACTTCAGGTTAAAAAAAGGGGGGGGGTGAAGTTAACTCTTGACAGTATCAATGAAGTCATAAGCTTCTGACAATACAAATTCAAATGAGACTTATTTGAAGTCATTGTATGAGTGAGGTCTCTCTCTTTTGGTGAAAAGTGACTGAAACTCGAGTCAAAACTAGCTTAGGCAAAAAGGAATCTGTGTTAGCAGGCTCCTCCAGTTCTGAGATGGCAAGAGTGCACCTGGGCCTCACAGACAAGGGATCAGAGAGATTCAAATGCCACTCGGAGTGGCATCTCGCATCTCTGTTTCTCTTACACTGGCTTCTTCCTGGGAATTTTACCACAAACAAACTGATGCTCCACCTCTCTGTCTGACAGGGGGAGTAAGCCTCTTTCCCAGCATCAGTTTTTCAACCCCCAAGAAAAGACTCTCATTGACCTGGTTCAGGTCACCTGCTCACTCAGGACCAAAACACAGTATTTTGATCAGCCCTACTTGATGTGGTTACTCATCTTTAGTCCAAAAACTTCAGCCAAGAGTTGGGATTCCCTATGTTTGTGGTAAGAAAATAGATATTTTCTGGAAGAAAGAGAGGTGGAATACTTGGTCAACAAAACCAGAGATGTTTATACCAATGTCCAATTCTTTTCTTAATGATAAAGAATATTTAAAGTCAATAAACATAATTATCACCTTAATAATTAGAGAGTTACAATTGCACCACTAAAGCCCACATGCCAGGAAAAATGGTTGGCACAGGAGATAACCCAAATATTTCACAGGTGGCTTCAAGCTTTGTTTTGGTGTGCAACCCTGGCAGATGGCCTCTCTTAATGCATGTTGAAAGGCAGAGCTCCACGCAGATTCCTAAAATGAATCCTAACCTTTGGAGTTCTATATGCCACTCCGGGACTCAAGGTCAAATCATCCTTATCTTGCTTCTGACCTTAAGCTTCAGGTCTGATAATCAGATCTCTGGTTTGCTCATCTTTACTTAAGCCAAGTTTCCCCCTCTCTCCATCCTTCCATTCCCCCATGTGACCACCATATAGCCATTGGCCTTCACAGACAAGCTTCTTAGAAGGAATAATATCCCAGATCATGGTTTCTAAATACCATTTTCCACTCAAAGGAAACAGGAATTCTTAGACAAATGGCTGATGCTAGGGTTAGGGTAGGGAAGAATAAGAGGAACGTGAGACATCTTATTGTGCCAGAAAGTAAAGAGGTGCTCAGAAAAATAATGGAACATGTCAGATGGCTTGAAGGGCTCCTTATTTCACTTGTCTTCTTAGCAGCATATAGAACTAATCTCATTGGTCTTCTTAAAACTCTCTCCTTCTCTAACTTCTGGTCTTTTTCTACTTCTGATTCTCTTCTTAATGGCAGCTTCCCCCAAGAGTCTTTCTGGGCACCTCATTTTCTGCTCACCTCATAAATATAGGTGTTCCTCAGGGTTCAGTCCTCAGGCTTTTCTCTTTTCATTTTCTCCCTCCCTGCTGACCTTAGCTAACCCCACAGCTTCAATTGTTATATAAACAATGGCTCTCAAATATATATTTCTGAGTATACTTATGTATGGGTAGAGATGAGAAATAGATACATTCAGCACAGACATCTCACTTAGGGGTACCTGGCTGGCTCAGTCATTAGAGCATGCGACTCTCGATCTCAGTGTTGTGAGTTCAAGCCCCACACTGGGTGTAGAGATTATTTAAAAATAAAATCTTGGGGGTGCCTAAGTGGCTTAGTTGGTTAAGCATCTTGACTTCAGCTCAGGTCATGATCTCACGATTTGTGAGTTCAAGCCCCACGTTGGGCTCTGTGCTGACAGGTCAGAGCCTGGAGCCTGCTTCAGATTCTATGTCTCCCTCTCTCTATGCCCCTCCCCCACTTGTGCTCTCTCTCTCTCTCTCTCTCTCTCTCTCAAAAGTGAATAAACATTAAAATAATAATAATAATTAATAAAACCTTTAAGATGAGCCTGGGTGGCTCACTCAGTCATTTAAGCATCCAATTGTTGATTTCGGCTCAAGTCATGATCTCACAGTTTGTGAGACTGAGCCCTGAGTCGGGGTCTGCGCTGATAGTGTGGAGCCTGCTTGGGATTCTCTCTCTCCAATCTCTCTTCCGCTTCCCCACTCACACCTACCCCCTCAAAATAAATAGGTAAACTTAAAAAAAAAAAAAAAAAGAAAAATATATTTTTTTAAAAAGACATCTTTCTTAAGCCCCAGAGCCATATATCCAACCAAAACCCTCCTAGATATCCCCACTGAGATTAAACCACTATTATTTCAAAGATAAGCTGTTAAAAATTGAAGACATTACCTTCCTCTCATCTAGTATTCTTTACTTCTATACTAAATAAAGTATACTTTATTTCTATACCTATTGTCCAAGCAAGAAACTCTTGAATTATTCTTAATGACCTTCAGCTGGAGACAGCCAGGAACCCATCTCTAGTTGAATGAGGTGAGTTTATGGCTCATTTGCAGTAAAGAATGCACAGCATAGGGAACCATAGAACT
Source organism: Panthera uncia (assembly GCF_023721935.1). Classification (NCBI taxonomy): domain Eukaryota; kingdom Metazoa; phylum Chordata; class Mammalia; order Carnivora; family Felidae; genus Panthera; species Panthera uncia. The sequence goes on along the minus strand of NC_064809.1, from coordinate 112,289,156 downwards.
CAGTATAAGAGCATCAAAAAAACCCATTATAGGATTTGCTATTTGAGTAATTTGAGAAAGAGTCTAAGGAAGCAGTGGTCCATTCTAGATTGGATGCTGTCAGAAAGGGGAAATTTTATGATAGTGATCTCAACACGTCTTCTGTACAGGAAGGAGAGCCCAGAGCAAGGACAATGCTATAATTGGTAAAAAGTACCAACACTCATTTCAGTCAAAAGAAGCGGGTGTTTGGAATTTTGTAGATGGCACAGTGACTGCTTTTGTCTACACTTAGACAAAAGCATGGAGTGGACCTGTTTTGTCTCATGTTATTATGGCCTCAAAATAATCTCATCGAATAGTATTCTGTGAAGTTCTTACGCCCGACAGGAAATAACATGGCTTACCTGTAAATGCCAGGCCAGCTTCTAAATGTCAGGAGCTGCCATTTCCCCTTCCTCACTCATTACTCTCTGTCATTTCCATATAAATTAGTTATCAAGTCCTATTAATTTTTATTACTCACATATCTCTGGGTTCTGTTCCCTTCTCTACATCTTCTTTGTTTCTTCTCTAACTAAGGCCATTGTCATTTGTCATCTGAGTTTCTATATCAGTCACTGAACAGTTCGTCCAACATTTCATCTCCCTCCTGTTCCAGTTCATCTGCTACCCTCCACCCTTTACCCACAATGATGTTTCTAAATATAGCACCCCTGCTTAAAATCTGCTGTTACGTTACCAGCCATGTTGCTAATATTTAAATGGAAAAATTAAAAATCAGTGAGGTTAGAAATGAAAATTAACTTTTTTCTTTCCTCCCTAAAAGGAATCAAAAAAGGCAGACCAGTGTATTTACACAAGGAATCAGCTGAATATGGAGACTATTTTGAAGTTCTGATTCCCTCTTAAGAAATTATGACTCATTGTGAATCAACAGAGTGACAGGACTGCTAAAAAAACTTACTGCATTATTGGCACCATTAGCAGAAGTATATTTATTGTCCAGAACAAGAAATTTATGATCCATTTAGTTCTGGGTAATACATCTTAAGAAAGACATTATTAAAAGAGTATGTCCAGAAAAGGGCAATCAGGACAAGGAGGTTCTGGAAACTGTCATATGGATAATCAGAAAAAGTGAGGCTTAAAGAAAACTAAAGAGGGATATGACAAGTGTTTTTGAATACCCAAAGATCTGTCATACATTAAAAGAGAGTAAATTTATGTTGTATAGTTCCAGGGGCAGGATCAAGTCTTAGGATTACAAATCATAGGAAGGTTGATTTCTACTCAGTCTAAGAAAACATTTTCTAATAATCAGAACAGTCCAATAATGAATTAGCTTCCTAGAAAGGTAATGAGCTCCTAGTTACTAGAAGGGTTCAAGCCAAAGCTGAATAATTGTCTGGAAAATATACTATAAAATAGGAGTTGTCAAATCTTCTGCTGAAGGGACAGTTCCTTAATCTCTTGTGGTCTAACACTTTTATAAATTACAATAAAATGAAATAAGTAGAAGTGAAAAAAATTAAAAGTCCAAGCTTTATTTTTTTTATTATCTGATTCAATGAACATTACATTTCAGCAACTAGAATTAGAACAAAGATAAAAGGGAAAAAGAGTGATTAATAAAAACTTGCTCATTGTTCCACTCTTACCACTGTTATTCAACATAGTGTTGGAAGTCCTAGCCTCAGCAATCAGACAACAAAAAGAAATAAAAGGCATCCAAACCAGCAAGGAGGAAGTCAAACTTTCACTCTTTACAGACGACATTATACTCTATGTGGAAAACCCAAAAGACTCCACCAAAAAACTGCTAGAACTGATACATGAATTCAGCAAAGTCTCAGGTTATAAAATCAATGTACAGAAATTGGTTGTATTTCTATACACCAATAATGAAGCAGCAGAAAGAGAAATCAAGGAATCGATCCCATTTACAATTGCACCAAAACCATAAAATACCTAAGAATAAACTTGACCAAAGAGGTGAAAAATCTATATGCTGAAAACTATAGAAAGCTTATGAGAGAAACTGAAGAAGACACACGTTAAAAAAGGAAAAATATTCCATGGTCATGGTTTGGAAAAAGAACTATGTTAAAATGTCGATACAGGGGCGCCTGGGTGGCGCAGTCGGTTAAGCGTCCGACTTCAGCCAGGTCACGATCTCGCGGTCCGTGAGTTCGAGCCCCGCGTCAGGCTCTGGGCTGATGGCTCGGAGCCTGGAGCCTGCTTCCGATTCTGTGTCTCCCTCTCTCTCTGCCCCTCCCCCGTTCATGCTCTGTCTCTCTCTGTCCCAAAAATAAATTAAAAACGTTGAAAAAAAAAATTAAAAAAAAAAAAATGTCGATACTACCCAAAGCAATCTACATATTCAATGCAATCTGTATCAAAATAACACCAGCATTCTTCACAGAACTAGAACAAACAATCCTAAAATTTGTATGGAACCAAGAAAGATCCCAAATAGCCAAAGCAATCCTGAAAAAGAAAACCAAAGCTGGAGGCATCACAATGCCAGGCTTCAAGCTGTACTACAAAGCTGTAATCATCAAGATGGTATGGTACTGGCACAAAAACAGACACTCAGATCAATGGAAGAGAATAGAGAACCCGGAAATGGACCCACAAACGTATGGCCAACTAATCTTTGACAAAGTAGGAAAGAATATCCAACGGAATAAAGACAGTCTCTTCAGTAGATGGTGCTGAGAAAACTGGACAGCAACATGCAGAAGAATGAACCTGGACCACTTTCTTACACCATACACAAAACTAAACTCAAAATGGATGAAAGACCTAAACATAAGACAGGAAGCCATCAAAATCGTAGAGGAGAAAACAGGTAACAACCTTTTTGACCTCAGCCACAGCAACTACTTACTTAACATGGCTCCAGAGGCGAGGGAAATAAAAGCATCAAGATAAAAATCTGCACAGCAAAGGAAACAATCAGCAAAACCAAAAGGCAACCAAGGGAATAGGAGAAGATGACATATCAGATAAAGGGTTAGTATCCAAAAATCTATAAAGAACTTATCAAACAACATCCAAAAAGCAAATAATCCACTGAAGAAATGGGCAAAATATATGAATACACACTTTTCCAAAGAAGACATTCAGATGGTAACAGACCCATGAAAAGATGCTCAACATCACCCATCATCAGGGAAATACAAATCAAAACCACAATGAGATACCACCTCACACCTGTCAGAATGGCTAAAATTAATGACTCAGGAAACAATAGATGTTGGTGAGGATACAGAGAAAGAGGAACCCTTTTGCACTGCTGGTGAGAATGCAAACTGCATTCCAGCCTCTCTGGAAAACAGTACGGAGGTTCCTCAAAAAATTAAAGATAAAAGTACCCAATTGCACTACTAGGTATTTATCCAAAGAATACAGGAGTGCTGATTCGAAGGGGCACATGTACCCTAATGTTTACAGCAACACTATTGACAATAGCAAAAGTATAGAAAGAGCCCAAATATTCATCAACTGACAAATGGATAAAGAAGATGTGGTATTTACACACAATGGAATATTATTTGATGATCAAAAAGAAAAAATCTTGCCATTTGCAGCAACGTGGATAGAACTAGAATGTATTATCTAAGCAAAATAAGTCAGTCAGAGAAAGGCATCATATGATTTCACTCATGTGGAATTTAAGAAACAAAACAGATGAACATAGGAGAAGAGAAGGAAAAGTAAAATAAAAACAGAGAGGGAAGCAAACCATTAGACACTTTTAATACAGAGAACTGAGGGTTGCTTATGGGGTGTTTGGTGGAGGGATGGGCTAAATGGGTGATGGGTATTAAGGAAGGCACTTGTTGGGATAAGCACTGGGTGTTATATGTAAGTAATCAATCACTAAATTCTATTCCTGAAATCATTATTACAATATATGTTAACCAACTTGGATTTAAATTTTAAATAAATAAATAAATAAATAAAAAGTGGTTCTCTATGAAGCAATCTTCCCCAACTAATCTCTTCTCCAGTGACTGTTTCTTTTCCTGAACCTGAATGATGGTATAAAATTTATCAATTTATTACTTAATGTCTTATATTGGTCTCCAATTGTTAGGCAGACAATACTGCCTTATTGTTTAGTTCTGCCCCCACCCAACCCTTAGCCACCTAGTGTGTGCGGAAGAGAGTGTTAAAATATATGAATTAAACTGATAAGGAAATTATTAGTTGTTGAGTGTATCAGTGAGTGATCATTCAAGTAGAGATGGTTTATAAGTAAAGGTTATTAATTTCTTTTAAACACTGGAAAAGAAAACTCTAATCAATTTCTTTTTAAAAATTTTTATTATAAATTTTTTTAATGTTTATTTTTGAGAGAGAGAGACAGAGTGCGAGTGGGAGAGGGGCAGAGAGAGAGAGAAGAGGAGACACAGAATCTGAAGCAGGTTCCAGGCTCTGAGCTGCCAACACAGAACCCAGTGTGGGACTTGAACCCATGAACCGTGAGATCACGACCTAAGCTGAAATCAGACGCTTAACCTGAGCCGAAGTCAGATGCTTAACCGACTGAGCCACCCTGGCCCCCTAATCAATTTCTGACTGAAGGCCAACCATGCCATGTACACTCATCTCTGTCCCATGGACGTAACGATTTAAACCTTAAAACAAATCAGTAATGGAATGGAATGGAATGGCCACACTATTTGGTGTTTCTCCCTTCAAAAAGTAGAGTCTATTTCCCCACTTCCTGAACTGGGATGGACTTGTGGAAGTCATGTACCAGTTTGGAGACTAGGCCTTAAGAGACCTTGTAGTTTTCACTCTATACCCTTGAAACCCTGAAGCCATGTGAACAGGCCAGGTCTGACTCACTGGATAGTGAGAAACACAAAGTTCCCCTTATGGCTTCAGCCAACAGCCACTCTATCACTGGACATATGGGTGACACCAGCTAAGACCAGCCAGCCTCATCAACCCAATTAATGGGTCGCATTAACAACCTCAGATGCATGGACAAACCCCGTCAGGATCAGGTGAGCCCAACCTAGACAAGATTTAGCCAGAACCGTAAACTATAGGGTTTTTTTTTTTAATTTCTTTAAAAAAAATTTTTTTAATGTTTACTTATTTGAGAGAGCGTGCTTGTGTGAGTGGAGGAAGGGCAGAGAGAGAGGAAGACAGAATCGGAAGCAGGCTCTACATTATCAGTGCAAAGCCCGACCTGAGCCGAAGTTGGACACTCAACCAACCAAGCTACCTAGGCGCGCCGGGTTGTTGTTTTAAGCTAATAAGTATTTGGGGAGATTTGTAACCTAACAATAGATAACTGATACTCAGGGATTCATCCAAAGTTCTCTTAATAGACCCTCAAGTAGTTTTAAACACTTATTAACAAGTTATTAAATCCTAAAAACAAAACAAACAAAACAAAAACACCTTAAAGTGAAGATTAAAGCTGACATGGGAGGGGGCACCTGGGTGGCTCAGTCAGTTGGGCGTCCGACTTCGGCTCAGGTCATGATCTTGTGGGCGCGATTTCGAGCCCTGCGTCAGGCTCTGTGCTGACCGCTCAGAGCCTGGAGCCTGTTTCGGATTCTGTGTCTCCCTCTCTCTAACCCTCCCCCCGTTCAATGCTCTGTTTCTCTCTGTCTGAAAAATAAATAAACATTAAAAAAAAAAAACTTAAAAAAAAAATAAAGCTGACATGTTAGGAATAATTTATTTCCTCACAGAAATATTAATCAGAAAATAAGGTAAAGTGTCTCTGAATGGATAACTAGAAAGAGTAAGAAAATGGTCGAATGTTTTAATTGTAAATACATGATTTCAGGGGCACATCCAGTGGAATGCTAGAGCTGGTTCATAGCAACCTGATATCCAATCATTAAATTTTCAGAAATTTTGTGAGCCAGTTGTTAAACTTTTGGTAGATTAAATCAGCCATGATGAGAATATGTGCACCATGGAAATTGGCAAACATCACCAGGCAGAGCCAGAGTTCACAGTATATGAATGAACACATCTGCTGTTGCAGACAAATTTCATCAGTATGTGTGTGCGTAAATACACATATAAAAATATCCTTAATATTTAAAGAAGACATTGGTTCGTTCTGCCATGCTGTGATCTTGGGCAAGTCAATTAGTCTTACTGAATCTCAGTTCCCCTATCTATAAAATCAAAGTATGTGCCTCAAAATCATCTTTAAGGTGATTTTCGGGTCTACTATTTCTATCTTCTATGATCCTACTGATGGTAGTTATACCTGGGTGGCAATGATGAAAAAGACCAACAGGATTAATTAAAATTGGCACACTGACCATGTTACCAACCACAATTTTTGCTCTAATTCAAGATAAATTAAAGAGGGCAATACACTAGTAATTCAATGTGCTTTGGACTATGGAGAAGGAAGAGGTGAATTCTGACTAGAGGGGATTAGGAAAGGTCTGGGCAAGATATTTTGTCAATCAGGAATAAGGTCTCATCTTTGAATATACAGTGGCTTGAACTCTACAAGGGCTTAATAAAATGTGCTGAAGTAATTATATACCTGGAGAGAAAATTGGAAAGAAAATACAATCTTGTTGAATTAAAGACTGACTCAGTATTCTACTTGTAATTTCCATATGTAATTGTGGAACTCTGCCTCAGCTTCTCCATCTAAAAATGTTTATAAGCAACATTATAAGAATTCAGGCAATCATAACTGTGAAGCATGTCAGGAATCCTACAGGAAGATGCTATATAAATATGAAGATGATGTGACTAAATCAAAGTAGATGCCTTTGTGCCAAACTAGAAAGCACATTACATACATATTCTACCTGGGCATTTCTTCCCAGCGTGTTAAAATATCTTTTCTTTCAGAAGGTTAAACAGCATATTAAAAACTAGTAGGGGGCTAATGGCCAAACTGTAATTGGGACAGTATTTGCAAATTATTTTGCTAAGAATATTAGCAAGTCATTTTGAACTTCTGAGAAAAAAAATCTAAGAAATCATTCCCTTTCCCTGTAAGCAATGAAGACATTTATTTATGCCTTCAGCAAATAAAGTAATTTGCTAACCTCTTGGGCTTATGTGCTGATACTTCAGCTGATTCCTTTCTGGAAATCATAAATACACAACTGAAAAATATTCCGTAAGTAAGGGTTTGCATACATTGCTAGAGCTTTCCAAAATGGAGGTACATGCTGTCTTGTTTTCTTCTGTTCTTAAAAATGCTTGGAATCTAACTAAGGTTGCTTTCTTAGAATATGTGGAAACCAAACTTCCTATCTTGCATTATCAACAGCACTCCAGTACTAATGTTATTATGTACTTAGCTGCAGGCAAGTAAGAACTAGGGCATTATGTGCTAGAGCCTTTAATGAACTGAAAAACAACAGATTCTATCCCCAGGAAAACACACAGATATATATTCTCAAAATTCTACACATAGATATCACCTATCCCCAAATCCTATTTGTAAAATTCTTAGGTTAAAGTGCTCTGCACTACAGCAAATCTTTTACAACATCATGTTTGTGGTTATATGAATGTACCAGGCCATATTAGGCACTAAGGACACAGTGGTAAACAAAGCCAGTCAGGGACCTTGCAAGTTACACAGCTGAGTTTAGTAGGAAAGATGGATATTTATCAAATAATCACACACACACACACACACACACACACACACACACAAATGCTTAATTAAAAACTTTGATCAAGTGCTACAGAGTAAGAATTACATCCAACTTCCTTCAGATACCATGTAAGCAAGAAGAGAATGGAGGGAAATATTTAAAGCATTGAGAGCAGAAAAACCCACCAACCTAGAATTCTGTACCCTGTAATACTATCCTTCAAAAGTGAAGGAGAAATAAAGACTTTGTCAAACAAACAAAAATGTAAAGAATCTGTTGCCAATAGACCTGTCTTGTAAAAACTATTAAAAGAAGTCCTTTAGAGAGAAGGAAAACAAGACAGGTCAGAAACTCAGATCTACATAAAGAGCAGTGGTGAAGGATAAGTGAAGACAAAACCCAAACTTTTTCTTACTCTTCACTGATCTAACATAACAGTTTGTTTAAAAAAAAAACAACAGTATATCTGATTATATGTATATACGCTTATGCATGAGAAATGAATGACCACAATGATACAAGAGACAGGAGGGAGGAATTAGAATTATCTCATTTTTATAAAATACTTGCACTGCCCATGAAGCAGTATAGTGTTGCCTGAAAGTGGACTCGGCTTATTTGCAAATGTATATATGCAACCACTCTAGGGCAACCACTAAAAAGGATTTTTAAAAAAGAAGTATATTACAACAGGGCCTGGCAAGTAGGAAGGCCTTAAGGGAAAAAAGGTGTAACAGATGTGCTAAGAAAGGAGAGAAAACAGAGTCACATAAATCAAAACCATAAAAGGCAGAAAAAGTAAAAAACAAAAATAGAATAGAAACAAAGAACAAGGGCAACAAATAGGAAACAGTAGCAAATATAGTAGAAAATAATCCAACTATATCAACAATCACTTTGAATGTCAATGGTCTACAGGCACCAATTAAAAGACAGAGATTGCCAGATTAGATAAAAAAACAAGACCTAACTCTATGTTGTCTGCAAGAAACCCACTTAAAACATAAAAACACATACAGATTTAAAATAAAGGAAGAAAGATATACTATAGTAACACTATTCAAAAAAAAAGGAGCAGCTATATTAATTTCAGACATAGCACACTTCAGAGCAAAGAATGCTATCAGGGAAAAGAAGGACATTACATAATGATAAAATGATCAATTCTCCAAGAAGACATACCAACTGTTAACGCATATGCACCTAACAACAGAATGCCAAAATATGTGAGGCAAAAACTGATGAGACTGCAAAGAGAAATAGATGAATCCATTATTATAATTGTAGACTTTAACCCCCTCTATCAGAAATGGACAGATCCGGCAGGCAGGAAATCAGTAAAGACATACCTGAACTCAACAACACCATCAATCAAATAGATAAAATGGACATCTATAGACTACTTCAACCAACAATAGCAGAATACATATTCTTCTCAAGTTCACATGAAACATTCACTAATATAGACCACAATCTGGGTCATATAACACAACTTAACAAATTTAAAATAGAAATCATACAATGTCTATAGCCAAAGTATGGAAAGAGCCCAAATGTCCATTGAGGGATGAATGGATAAAGAAGATGTTTATATTTACAATGGAGTATTACTCAGCAATCAAAAAGAATTAAACCCTGCCATTTGCAACAAACGGATAGAACTAGAGGGTATTATGCTAAGTGAAATAAGTCAGTAAAAGAAAAATATCATATGACTTCACTCATACGTGGAATTTAAGATACAAAACAGATGAACATAAGGGAAGGGAAGCAAAAATAATATAAAAACGGAGGGGGACAAAACATAAGAGACTCTTAAATATGGAGAACAAACTGAGGGCTGCTGGAGGGGCTGTGGGTGGGGGGATGGGCTAAATGGGCAAAGGCATTAAGGAGGACACTTGGTGCAATGAGCACTGGGTGTTATACATAGGAGATGAATCACTGGAATCTAAAAACATTATTGCACTATATGCTAACTAACTTGAGTATAAATTAAAAATTAATTAATTAACTAAAAAAAACAGAAATCATGCAATGTGTGCTCTCAGATTACAGTGGGATTAAACTTGAAATCATTAATGGGAAGCCAGCTGGACAATCCCAAAATACTTGAAGATTAAACAATACACTGCTACATAACACGTGGGTCAAAAAAGAAATATCAAGAGAAATTAAACAGTACTTTGCACTAAATGAAAATGAAACACAGCTTACCAAATTTGTGGGATGCAGTGTAAGCCACAAATGCTTAAAGGGAAATTTTAGCATTGAATATACATGTTAGAAAAAAAAAAGAAATATCTAAAACCAACCATCTAAGCTCCCACCTTAGGAAACTAGAAAAAGAAGAGCAAATTAAATCTAAAGTACGCAGAAGAAAGGAAATAATAAGAATTAGAGTGGAAATCAATAAAATTGAAAACAGGAAATCAATAGAAAAATTGATAAGATCAAAAGCTCATTCTTTATAAAGATAAAAAAAATTAATAAGCCACTAACCAGGCTAAGAAAAAAAGAAAAGGCACAAATTGCTAATATCAGAAATGAAACAAGGGACATTATTACAATTCCCACGGACAACTAACTCTATACCCTCAGATAACTTAGATAAAGTGCGCCAATTCTTTGAAAGACACAACCTGGCAAAATTCACACAAGAAACATACTACTTGAATAAGCCTGTATCTATTAAAGAAATTGCATCAATAATAACCTTCCAGAATATAAAGCACCAGGCCCAGATGGATTCACTATGAATTCTACCAAACATTTAAGAGAGAAATAATACCTATTCTCTACAATCTTTTTCAGAGAATAGAGCAGAGGGAATACTTCCTAACTCATTCTATGAGGCCAACATTACCCTGAGACCAAAACCAGACAAAGACATTACTAGAAAACCACTAGCTAGTATCTAAAATGAATATAGATGCAAAAATCCTCAACAAAATACTAGCAAATCAAATCTAAAAAAAAAAAAGGTGCAAAAGAGAATTATGCACCATGATCAAATGGAACTTATGCCAGGTGTATAAGGCTAGTTCAACTTTAAAAAATCAATTAATGCAATACACTAGTATTGAAAAAGAACCAAGTGAGAGGACTGACACTGTCTGATTTCAAGACTTACTACAAAGCTACAGTCAAGGGAGTGCAGTACTAGTGAATGAGCAGACAAAATATTTCAACAGAACAGAACGGGAGAGCCTTAAAACAGAACCACATAAATACAGTCGACTGATTGTTGACAAAGGAGTAAATGCAATACAATGAAGCAAAGAGTCTTTTCAACAAATGGAGCTGGAACAACTACAAATGCAAAAAATAATAATAATAATAATAATCTAGACAATGACTTTACATCCTTCATAAAAATTTACTTAAAATGGATCATACACACACACACACACACACACACACACACACACACACACACACACACACAAAGGGTCACAGACTTAAAGGTAAAATGCAAAACTATCAAACTCTTAGAAAATAACATGGGAGGAAGTTTAGATGATCTTGGGTTTGATGATAACTTTTCAGATACAACATCAAAGGCATGATCCATGAAAGAAAAAATTAATCAGCTAGAGTTCATGAAAATTAAAAATTTCTGCTCTGTGAAACGACAGTGTGAAGAGAATGAAAAGGCGAGCCACAGATTGGGAGAAAATATATGTAAGAGGCCTACCTGATAATAGATTAATATACAAAATATAAAAAGAACTCTTAAAACTCAACAATAACCCAATTAACCTGATTAAACAAATAACCCGATTAAAACAAATAACCTGACTAAAAAATGGGCCAAAGACCTTAACAGACACTTCAATAAAGAAGATACGCAGATGGCAAATAAGTATATGAAAAGATGCTCCACAGTCATGCATCAAAGAAATGCAAATTAAAACAATCAGATACAACTACACACCTCTAATATTAGAGTGGTCAAAATCCAAAAACACTCACATCACCAAATGCTGGTGAGGATGTGCAGCAACAGAAACTTATTCACTGTTGGTCTGAATGCAGAATGGTCCAGCCACTTTAGAAACAAGCGTGGCAGTTTCCTACAAAACTAAATTTACTCTTACCTTACAATCCAATAATCATGCTCCTTGGTATTTACTCAAAGGAGATGCAAACTTATGTCCACACTTGTGCACAGATGTTTATAGCAGCTTTATTTATCATTCCCAAATTTGGGAGTGACCAACATACCTTTCAGTAGGTGAGTGGATAAAGCATAGTATGTCCAGACAATGGACTGTTTTTCAGCGCTAAAAAGAGATTAGCTACCAAGCTATGAAAAGACATACTACTAAATGAAAGAAGCCAACCTGAAAATGCAACATTCTGTATGATTCTAACATATAACATTATGGAAAATGCAAAACTGTGGAGACAAGAAAGATCAGTGATTACCAGGGGTTAGGAAGGAAAAGAGGATAAATAGGCAGACACTAATTTTAGGGCAATAAAACTATGCTGTAGATAATATAATGGTAGAAATATGCCATTCTACATTTGTCAAAATCCACAGAAGGTACAATACCAAGAGTAAACCCTAATGTAAACTATGAACTCTGGGTGATGATGTGTCAATGTAGGTACATCAATTGTAACAAATGCATCATCCGGGTGGGTGATGGTGATAACAAGGGAAGCTATGCATGTGTGGGGACATGGAAAATACCTGTACCTCCCTTTCAATTTTGCTGTGAACCTAAAACTGTTCTAAAAAATGAAGTCTTTTTAAAAAAGGAAAAATATCCACTAGAATGTTAATAACAGCATTATTTATGTTTTATTTTATATTTGAGAGAGAGAGAGAGAATGCAAGCAGAGAAGGGGCAGAGAGAAAGAAACAGAATATGAAGCAGGCTCCAGGCTCTGAGCTGTCAGCACAGAGCCCAACGTGGGGCTCAAACTCATAAGCAGTGAGATCATAACCTGAGCCAAAGTCAGATGCTTAATCAACTGAGTCAACCAGGCACTCCAACAGCATTATTTATAATAGGGAACAAAGAGAAACAATGATTATGTCTAAAAGCAGTGAGGAAGTTAATTATGACATCCAGATTATAGAATAATATGCATTCATTAAATGAGAGTATTTAATGATATGGCAAAAAAATTCTATTAAATGAAAAAAGCAAGTTATAAAACAGCATGCATAATTAATACTGTTTTTACTCTTTGAAATATATTTATGCAGTGAAATAAGTGGGAAGAAGGGAAGCAAAACTTGAAGTGTTATCTTTACAAGGGACAATTATGGGTAATTTCTATTTTCTATTTATTTTTTAATTAAAAAATAATAATGCATTATGTTTATGGTTTATAAACATTATAAGGGTGCCTGGGTGGCTCAGTCAGTTAAGTGTCCAACTTCGGCTCAGGTCATGATCTCACAGTTCATAAATTCAAGCCCCGTGACAGGCTCTGTGCTGACAGCTGAGAGCCTGGGGCCTGCTTTGGATTCTGTGTCTCCCTCTCTCTCTGCCCTTCCCCCACTCATTCTCTCTCTCTCAAAAATGAACATTAAACATTTTTAAAAAGTTATAAACATCATTATAAAAATTAAGTGGCTCAGTAGATACTAGTTAAGTAGATACTATCATCCTTAAGAAGGGACCATTTTTTGCTGTTGGCCTAGCAAAAAGTATAATGCCTCTTCAAATGTATTAGGGGTTTGGTAAATCCTTGACGACTAGATCAACAGAATGAATAATGGCCTCAGAATATCTCAACACATAATTTCACTACTCCCATTTATTCTACTAGACATTCTTACCTAAAGAACATCCAAATAGTCTCTGGTAATTAAGCACATTGTTACTGCCTTTGGGTAAGCAGTGTTTGAATTGAACTCTAAGAGTGCCCTCTGGTGGCTCACTGACAATGCTTTTATATCAGCTTGAGGTGTCTTAATCCACCTCATCAATGGAAACATGGGAACCGGAAAATTTTTCACGACTGAATGAATTCCCTTTAATGGACCATCCCACCTTATGCAGTTTTTAAATTTCTAGAAAAAAGGAGACAAGTAAGTGGACCTTTGCTAAAATGTTTGTGATGGTGGATAAGTTACTACCCCTGGGGTAGAGAATGGAAGGAGCAGAGAGGAAGGAGGTGATGGTGGTGATGGAATATGTACTTACTTAGCAAACTAAATAACAGCAATCCATGAAAGCCAAAATTCTAGCATCTACAGTATTAACCTGTAGTTCCAGTACAATAAAATCAAAGTTAATTCTCCAAAGCATTGACATGTGGATGTGTGGTTTGGGCATCTTACAATCAAACAATCTCTATTTAGTACATCTTTGTACTTAGAAAAAAAGTTTTTAATTAATTTAATTGTTCTTTATTCTTCCTACTTTTATAATGTGGCATATTTCAATCTTTGTAAAAATTTGGATATAAATCAACCAGAAAAAAATCTAATCATTTTCAAAAATATGTCACTGAACATGGCTGGTAAATATTTAAAATTTCTGATTAGTAAGTTCTATCAACATGTTTTTCTTTGCTCTTTCCCCCACATTAATATATTAATGATAAAAGGAAGCCACTTAAAAACATTTCCTTTTGGTAACAGAGGGTGGCCATTATTACTTCCTTAATCCTTTCCTATTTATTATTCCTTACATTTTTACTGAATACTTGAAACTTCAGAGAGAGTTCCTCTATTAAAAGAACTAGATTAAAGAATAGACTTTTTATTTTATTTTTTAAAAGTTTTTATTTATTTTGAGAGAGAGAGAGCATGTGTGCACATGTCAGGGAGGGGCAGAGAGAGAGGGAGACAGAAAATCTCAAGCAGCTTCATGCTGTCAGTGCAGAGCCTGATGTGGGGTTCAAACTCATAAACTGAGATTTGGGATTATGACTTGAGCCAAAATGCAGAGTCAGACACTTAACCGACCAAGCCACCCAGGCATCCCAAAACAACAGACTTTAAATAAGTTTTCATTTCAATGAATTTCATTTCAATTTTACTTCAATGAAATCATTTTCCACATCAGATTTTAAAATATCACAAATATTTTACAAGTTTCAATAAAGCACCTTTCCACCTTCTTAAAAGATTCCTCACGTCCTAAACAGAAATCACAGGGGCAGCAATGCCATTAAGGAGCACATATAAGGTGGTAGTGACAACCAACAGCAAAATAATCAATTAACATTCTCATCACACTAGTGATATTAACATTTTAACCACAGAGTTGCATGTGTTCTGAAGCTAGCATAATTTCTAAAACAGCCAGAAAAAAAAAAAAATTAAAACAAATTCTATAATATCCTTTCTAGGAAAGTACATTCTTAGGTAAAAGAAAATAACCCTTTGTCACTGTAATGCACAGTAGAAAGGCTCTGGAACCAGACCATTTGGATCCTGGCTCTCCCACTCCACTTGCTAGGTAAGTGGAGTTCAAAGTCACTTGGCCTTACCTATAAAGTAGGAATGATGATCTTTCTTCAAAGGATTATTGTGAGAATTTAATAATAATGTATATATATGTAAAGGACCTAGCAAGCAGTAGAAACTAATTAAAATGTAACTACAGTTAACCCCTGAACAAATGGGTTAGGGGTACCAATCCCCATTGCAGTCAAAAATGCATGTCTAACTTTTGACTCCCCAAAACTTTAATTACTAATAGCCTATGATGACTGGTAGCCTCACCGATTAACATAATTGATTAACATGTATTTTGCATGTTATATGTATTTTATATTTTTATATTGTTACAATAATGCTGGGGAAAAGAAAATGTTACTAAGAAAATCTTAAGAGAAAATACATTTACAGTACTGTACTATATTTATCAAAAAAAATTCTGTGTATAAGCAGACCACTTCAAACTCAAGTGGTTCAAGGGTCAACTAGAATTTATTTCCTAGAAGCCACAAGAAAGAAAACATCATAACATTTATTTTCTGGGTGGACCCCATGAGTTTCTTTCCAAAGGCAATTAAAAAATCTCCCTGTGAAGGAGAACCATGCACATTTTTATGAATCATATTTATACTACTAACAATATTTGGCTGATAATGTAAAAATACTTAATCACAACTAGATACATAAAAATAAATGGTATACCTTAATATCTCAAAGGCAAGATAAGATGAAGTAGGTTTCTGCATATAAGAATGTCAAATCCACAATTACGTAAGATATATAAAGAAATTGACATTCTAAGACATTCTAAGACATAAAAAGACATTTTATTATTGTTTTGCTACATAACAGTGAATACACTCAATTGCATTTTCTCAAATGGCAAATAAGACACAAGATAACATCTCTTTGATTCCTGAAAACCTCAATATCATCTGTCTTTTGGAGGATCCAGTTTCCTACGACGTCTATGATACCTTGAAAAGAAGAAAATATTTAAGATATTATTTTAGTAAATGTTAACTGTTCCTGATAAAAATATAAAATTTCTATGATTAATTTGCTGTTCATTAGCACTCAATGAAATCAACAAAACCTAATACATATATACACATATACGCTGTTAGATATAGTTTATACATACTTAGCTAGATAAATATTTCTTAATAGGAAGCCACATTTCCCCACTGTGGGAATTGTTTTCTACTAATTAAGCATTTTGGAAAGGATTTTGCAGCTGTTGAGGTTAATTTCAATATGGTAACCTGGGTAATTAATCCTTAATTAAAAACGAATAATTGTCTTTATCGTAAAGAAACAGCACATCATGAACGTGCTGAGCATGCTCTATTAAAGTTTTATTCAAAAGGCAATGTCTTTCCCTACATGGAGCCCTCTTAAGCTACAAAATTATATTTTAATATACAATAGGATACAATCAGTAATATGTTTACAGAAAAATGTACAAGGTCACAAAAAAATGAAAGAAATGCAAATTCAAAGTGAGGAATCTTTTACTTGTTTTTGCAATCACAAATATTTTAAAAAATCATAATTCCCAACCCAAGCACAGGTGTGATGAAATAAGCACCATCAGACATGATTGGTTAAAGTATTAATTGGTAAAATACTCAGGAAAAGCAGTGTGGCAATATATGTATCAAAAAACTTTTTAAAATAGTCTTTACTTTTGATCTAGTAATTCCTCTTCTGGAAATCTATTCTAAAACACATAGAAAAATAGTTAAAATATTAACTATTTTAATACTAAACTATATTAAATATTTAAATATTAAATATTAATCAGGGAGGGGGAGATACAGGATGCACATTTACATATACAGTAGGATTAAGACCATATAAAAATAGGCAAACTAACAAAACTTATTAAAAGAGAAATATGAAATGCATGGTTACCAGTGATTGAGTCATTTTACCATGAAGAATTTTCCTTTTTGCTTCTTTGCATTTCCTTATTTTCTGTCTTAAGAGAATTTCTGCATAGAGTACATGTGTTTATGGTGATGAGTTCTCTTCAAAAATTCCCTTTAGGCCAGATTTTGGCAAGTTGGCCTGAGTTATTTACTTTTTTGCTAATGTGGAAACCCAATGTAAGGATTTCTATACCATAAATAGTAAGCCATGTATCTTGCGCTCTTTAGCTGTGATTAAGATATCAAAAGCATTCTTTTTGCTTATCTTATGGTTTCATATGGGCAAGTTTCCTATACGTTGTTTTTTTTATACTGATTTTTTGAAAATTGACAAAACACAGAAATTAAGTTGATAAAATGAAGTACATCTATCTACAATAACACAGAACATTAAGTTAGAGAATAATATACATATAGTGTAATATACATGTATTTTCTACATGTACTTATACTGGCACAGAAAAAAACTCACCATTTTCTTAAGGTCTCCAGTTATATGCCAGATAATCAAGGTTTTACTAGTGCCACCCTGAAAGGTGGGGTCTCTCAAAGCAACTAGTCACCAGAATAGGGGTTTGGGAAGTCACAATTTCTTAGGATGCATGAATTTCAATTTCTGCTACAATCACTAGCCAGAAGCAAGCACCTTGATTATAGGGTGCCCTTATAACTTACCATTCGGACCTGGACTCTTGAGAGAATTAAAAACCCACCCTATTAATAATTAACAAAACAATGAAACCAAGACTCTTCCTGGAAAACCAAGACATATTGTTACCCTTCTTCAACTACACAATGATTCAGTGACATCTGAAATACTTGTCCACAGTTCTTAATCGAGAGCAGAACTTTATCTCCTGGTTCAAACCACAGCTGGATGTTCAAATCTGTTTCCTACTGATGGTAGTAACTAATTTTTGTGGGCTCCATGGAAAAATATTAAAATAGTTATTTAAATAAAGTAGTACTGCTATTCATACATTTATAGGATTGCCCTATATTTTGAGAAATTTCAAATTATTTTCAAATCCTTACTTTCCCTCCAGCCTTTCAATCCTTCCATCCTTCTTTCTTTCAACATAACTTGACATCTAGTAGTGCTGTTAGCTTACTATCTGCTTTTTTAAGAGGTATTATGAGAATGAGTATCATTTATTCATTCATTTATTTTTAAATATGTGGACATCTACTATCTACACTACTTCTAGGTGCTCAGAATTCTGTAGTACACAAAACAAGACAAAATCTCCACCCTCATAAAGCTGACATTCCAGTGCAGGAGACAGGAAAACAAGTAAGTTAGCCAGGGAAGGTTTCAGAAAGAAAAAACCCAAAGTGAGAAAGCTAGCTTTGCTGATACCAGCAAGAGAATTCTACAGAGACTGAACAGCAAGTATAAGGGCTTTGAAGGAAAGGCATGTTCAAGGAACAGCAAAAAGGCCACGTGGCTGGAACAGAGTGAACAAGGAAGAGAACAAAAGAAAATGAGAATGGAGGTGTAATGGAGGATCAGATCACACACGTTCTTATACGTAATAGTTAAGGTCTTTAGCTTTTTTTCTGGGTAAGATGGGAAACTGTTGGAAGGTTTTCAACAGAAAAATTGTAAGAACTAAGTGAAATTTTAACAGGGTTACTCTGGCAATGTGCTAACAACAGACAGTAGGGAAGCAAAGCAGAAGCAGGGAGACTAGTTAAGAAGTGACTTCAAAAAACCAGGCAAAGGGTGGTCACATGGAGCAGGATGGTGGCAGAAGGAATGGTGATAAATGGTCAAATGTGGACACATTTTGGGAGACAGAGCTAACAGGATTTGCTGAGAGACCATACGCTGGGTGTGAGACAAAGAGAAGAATCAAGAATGGCACCAAGGTTTCTGGCCCAAGCAATGAGAAGAATGGAGCTAGCATTAACTGAGATAGGGAAGGCTGCAGGAGAAGCTGGTTTGTGGCGGACCATTAGAAGCTCAGTTAGAGACATATTAAGTTAGGGTTGCCTGTTAGACATGTGGATATACAGTTGGAGCTGGATATACAGTTCTGGAGATCAAGGAACAGGGCTTGGCCAGAGATTAAATGGGGAGCTATCAGGGATGCCTAGGTCACTCAGTCAGTTAAGGTCAGACTCTTGATTTCAGCTCAGGTCATGAGTCTCGGGTCTGAGTTTGTGACATTGAGCCCTTCATCAGGCTCTGCACTGACAGCATGGAGCCTGCTTGGGATTCTCTCTCTCCCTCTCTCTGCCCCTCCCCCACACAGGTGCTGGTGCTCTCTCTAGCTCTCTCTCAAAATAAATAAATAAAGTTAAAAAAAAAAAAAAGAATTGGGGCTTTGCAGATGCCACCACCCTGGAGCCACCCATGCTGCCCAGCCATGGTCAACCCCAGCATGTTCAACATCTCCATGGATGGTGAGCCCTTGGGCTCCATCTCCTTCAAGCTGTTTGCAGACAAAGTTCCAAAAATGGCAGAGAACTTCCATGCTCTAAGTATTGGGGAGAAAGGACTTGGTTATAAAGGTTCCTGCTTTCACAGGATTATTCCGGGATTTATGTGCCAGGGTGGTGACTTCACATGTCATGATGGCACTGGCAGCAGGTCCATCTATGGGGAGAAATTTGATGATGAGTTTCATCCTGAAGCACACAGGTCCTGGCATCTTGTCCATGGCAAATGCTGGACCCAACACAAACGGTTCCGAGTTTTTCACGTGCACTGCTAAGACTGAGTGGTTGGATGGCAAGCACGTGGTGTCTGGCAAGTTGAAGGAGGGCATGAATATTGTGGAAGCCATGAGGCATTTTGGGTCCAGAAATGGCAAGACCAGCAAGAAGATCACCACTGCTGACTGTGGACAAATCTAAAAAATTTGACTTGTGTTTTACCTTAACTACTAGACCATTCCTTCTGTAGCTTGGGAAAGCACCCCTCCACCTCCATCTGTCAAAATCTCCTATAATGTTTGTGTTCTTGCAGCAGTTTCACGGGTTCCGTGTTTTCCTTACTCCCCTCCAAGTCTAGCTGGATTCAGAGTGAAGATTATGATAATGAAATAAAAGTTAAACAACAACAACAACAAAAAAGAGAGTTGGGAGCCATCAGCATACAGAAGATATTTAAAGCCATGAGACTGGATAAAATCACTATCTTGGAAAATGGGACAGAAAAGAAGAGAGAACCAAGGACTGATCTTTGGGCACTCCAAAATTTATTGATAAAGGATATGAAAAGGAATCAGTAGGAGAAACTAGGCTAGTATATGAACTTTAGATATATATATAAATAGTTTCAATGAAGCTATTAAGGTTGAATTAATGAGAAAAATAACAGATAACCCAAATACAACTATTAGGGACTCTGTAACACTGCTAAAATGATGTGTTTTGGAAACAGTTATAACAGAAAGAATGTTCCATCACTTCTGATGTTTTTCATGCCAACTGAGGAAGACTGAAAGGGAAAACATCCTGTACACAAATGCTATATATACATAAGGGCACAGATGATATACTTGCTTCCTGAGTACTAGCAACCCTAAAGGCCAACAGGAGATACTGTAGGGGCTGCTGTGCAGGGCAAAGCCACTCAGAATCAGGTCCTCAACAACTATTTACGAAGGAGATATCTAATGCAAACTGCTGTTGAGAATACGGAAAAAAAATGGATTTGCATAATGGGTATCCTTCAAAGAACATGTTCAAAGCCCCATGACGTCAGGTGAATATGATGTAATAGCTAAGCTAGTTTAATTTGTTTTCATACCTGTAATATTATCAAACAGGAAGTAGCAGGAACCACATGGTTATCTATTAAAATCAACCTCGGCACAAATGAATATAAAAATAGTCATTCAGGCAAAGGCAAAACATAAGGAACTAAAAGTTCGATTTAACTGCACACCCAGTGTCCTGGGTTTCCTCATTATCTACCTCCCACACTAAAAATTTAAATAGTTCTGGCACCCAATCTCAGCATTAAGCTCAAACCTAGGAAGAATCTTTGAATTGCCTTCCCAAAGTAAGTAGGATCACCAGGATTAGGAAAAGGCAAAAAGCAATTCACAAATTTCACAGTAACAATATTAACTTTAGATTTCCAGATTTGAGATAATCTAATCACCAATGTTTTTGGCCACTGGGCTATTTCGGCATCGAATGCATACAGTCACACTACCTACACTTCCAACCCACCCACTTTGGGGGAGGCCATTAATTAAATGTATGTAGGTTCAGGAGTGAATGAAGTGAGGCAACACCCTGGGATCATAAAGCCACTGCTGACCTTGATTAAGAATTTGATAATAAGAAACAACTTACTCTACCTGTGACCCTATCAAATAAAATGAAAATTGAATAAACTCACATAACTTGATAGCTAAACTCTGGGAATAAAACTTCTAAGAATCACTGAGAAATTTACCAGTGGACCTTCCCCAAAACTATCATAAATAAAGTACCATTCAAAAAAAAACTGAACACCTTCAAGAAGCTGTGGACATAATTAGTAAGATATATTTCATCAGACAGCAACTGAGTACCCACACACTGTATTAAGAATTCTGTATTAGAGATCATGTGGAAAACTACAAAAGATGTATTCCTGATGAAGAGAAAATAGTCTAGAGCAGGAGATGTAGACAAAAAATTACTCATAAATACAAATATAACATTAACATATATCCAGCCATCTATGGTTATATACAGTTGTGCTAACAGGGAAACTATTAGCTGTGTGTGTGTGTGTGTGTGTGTGTGTATAACTATGTGCTATAGTCAAAATGACTATAATCAAGTTAAATTTCATGGAAAAAGTAAGCTAAGAGCAAATGGCAGAAAAATGAAAGTACCAAAAATCAAAGGAAACAGCATTTAAGATGGCTTGACTGAAATGAAAAGTCAGATTGGACAAAAAAGTAAAACCCAAAAGTAAAATTCTACTTCTAAGAAACCCACTTGAAATATAAAGACACAGAGGGGCGCCTGGGTGGCTCAGTCGGTTAAGCGTCCGACTTCGCTCAGGTCACGATCTCGCGGTCCACGAGTTCGAGCCCCGCGTCAGGCTCTGGGCTGATGGCTCAGAGCCTGGAGCCTGCTTCTGATTCTGTGTTCCCCTCTCTCTCTGCCCCTCCCCCGTTCATGCTGTGTCTCTCTCTGTCTCAAAAATAAATAAACGTTAAAAAAATAATAATAATAAAATAAAATAAAGACACAGATAGGTTAAAAGTAAAAGAAAAGAGGGGTGCCTGGGTGGCTCAGTCGGTTGAGCGTCCGACTTCAGCTCAGGTCACGATCTCGCGGTCCGTGAGTTTGAGCCCCGCATCAGGCTCTGGGCTGATGGCTCGGAGCCTGGAGCCTGCTTCCGATTCTGTGTCTCCCTCTCTCTCTGCCCCTCCCCCGTTCATGCTCTGTCTCTCTCTGTCTCAAAAATAAATAAACGTTAAAAAAAATTTTTTTTTTAAATAAAAATTTAAAAAAATTAAAAAAAAAAAAAAAGTAAAAGAAAAGAGGGGCACCTGGGTGGCTCAGTCAGTTAAGCATCCAACTCTTGGTTTTGGCTCAGGTCATAATCTCATGGTTCATAAGCTAGAGCCTCACATTGGACTCTGCTGACAGTGCAAAGCCTGCTTGAGATTCTCTCTCTCCCTCTCTCTCTGTCTCTCCTGCACTCACTCTCTCTCTCTCTCTCTCTCTCAAAATAAATAAATAAACTTAAAAAAAAAGTAAAGGAACATAAACAGATCATGTAAATGATAATCAAAATAAGTCTGGATAGGCTATATTAATACTAGACAAATTATCCTTCAGAATAAGAAATATTACCAGCAATAAATAAGAAGACTTCAGGGGTGCCTGGTTGGCTCAGTCAGTTAAGTGTCCGACTCTTGCTTTTAGCTCAGGTCATGATCTCACTGTTCATGGGTTCAAGCCCCACATAAGACTCAGCACTAATAGTACAGAGCCTGCTTGGGATTCTCTGTCTCCCTCTCTCTCTGCCCCTCCTCTGCTCTCCCTCTCTCTCTCTCAAAAATAAGTAAACATTACAAAAAAAAAAAAGACTTCATAAAGATAAAGGTGTCAATTCATCAAGAAGCTACAATAACAAATGTATATACAATTAATAACACAATTTCAAAATCTATGAAGACAAATAGAATCAGGAGAAGAAATAGAAGAATCCACAAATATAGCTGTAGATTTCCATATCATTCTAATAATAACTGATTAAATAGAAAATTAGTAAGGGTATAGAAAACTTGAACCACACTCCCAGCCAAGTAGACCTAACTGATATTTTTAGAATACTACCAGCGGCAATGGCAGAATATACACCTACTTTTCAAATGTATGTGAAACATTCACCAAGACAGACTATAATCTGGGCCATAAAACAAATCTTAATCAATTTAAAGACTGAAATCATATAAAGTATGTTTTGTGATCACAACAGAATTAAACTAGAAACCACTAACAGAAAAGTAACCCATGGTTCAAAGAAGAAATCATAAGAGAAATTAGAAAACATTTTGAACTAAATGAAAGTGAAAACATATCAAAATTTGTGGGATGCAGCTAACGCAGT
The DNA here is from genome assembly GCF_023721935.1 of Panthera uncia. NCBI lineage: Eukaryota > Metazoa > Chordata > Mammalia > Carnivora > Felidae > Panthera > Panthera uncia. Next base: position 112,265,630 of record NC_064809.1, on the reverse strand, counting down.
GCTTAACAGGAAATTTATAGCATTAAAAGATTAAATTAAAAAAGAAGACAGGTGGGGCGCCTGGGTGGCTCAGTTGGTTAAGCGTCCAACTTCAGCTCAGGTCATGATCTCACGAGTCTGTGAGTTTGAGCCCCGCGTCAGGATCTGTGCGGACAGCTCAGAGCCTGGAGCCTGCTTTGGATTCTGTGTCTCCCTGTCTCTCTGCCCCTCCCCCATTCATGCTCTGTCTCTCTCTGTCTCAAAAATAAATAAACATTAAAAAAAATTATAAAAAAGACAGGTTTCTAAACAACAAGCCTTTAGAAACTAGAAAAGGAATTAATTACATCCAGGGTAAGCAGAAGGAAGGAAATAACAAGGGTCAAAAATAGAAAACAGAAAGACAACAGAATCAATTAAACCAAAAGCTGACTCTCAAAAACCTCAACAAAATAACAATACCAGGAATGAGAGAAGTGACATCACCACACTAGTGTAGCAGTGTGTATAATAAAGGAATATTATAAACTATGTGCAAATAAATTCAATAATTTAGGTGAAATGGGCAAATCCCTTGAAAGATACAAACTACCAAAGCTTACTCAAAAAGAGAGAAATTAAACAGCCCTATCTATCAAGCACAGTAATTGAATGCAGTGAGAAATCTTTTCACAAAGAAAATCCCATATCTAGATGATTTCACTAGTAAATTCTAACATTAAGAAATAATACCTATTCTGGGAATGCAAGCTGGTGCAGCCACTCTGGAAAACAGCATGTAGGTTCCTCAAAAAGCTAAAAATAGAACTACCCTATGACCCAGCAATTGCACTACTTGGTTATTTATCCATGGGATATAGGTGTGCTGTTTTGAAGGGACACATACACCCCAATGTTTATAGCAGCACTATCAATAGCCAAAGCATGGAAAGAGCCCAAATGTCCATTGATGGATGAATGAAGAAGATGTGGTGTATGTATACACGCGCGCGCGCGCGCACACACACACATACACACACACACACAATGGACTATTACTCAGCAATCAAAAAGAATGAAATCTTGCCATTTGCAACTATGTGGATGGCACTGAAGGGTATTATGCTAAGTGAAATTAGTCAGACAAAAATCGTATGACTTCACTCATATGAGGACTTTAAGAGACAAAACAGATGAACATAAGGGAAGGGAAACAAAAATAATATAAAAACAGGGAGGGGGACAAAACAGAAGAGACTCATAAATATGGAGAACAAACTGAGGGTTACTGGAGGGGATGTGGGAGGGGGGGATGGGCTGAATGGGTAAGGGGCATCAAGGAATCTACTCCTGAAATCATTGTTGCGCTATATGCTAATTTGGATGTAAATTTTAAAAAATAAAAAATAAAACAAGTTAAAAAAAAAGAAAAGAAATAATACCTATTCTAAGGTATTCTTCCCAAAAACTGAAGAGGAGGGAATACTACCAAACCCACTCTGTTGCAGGCATTACTCTGAAACCAAAACCCGACAAAGATATTATAAATCTATAGGCCAGTAACCCTAATAAACAAAGATGTAAAAAATCCACAACAAAATTTTAGCAAATCAAATCCAAACAATACATTAAAAAAAAAACAATGTATCATGGGGCGCCTAAGTGGCTCAGTCGATTAAGCGTCCAACTTCGGCTCAGGTCATGATCTCGCCGTTTGTGAGTTCGAGCCCAGCATTGAGCTCTGTGCTGACAGCGCAGAGCCTGAGCCTGCTTTGAGTTCTGGGTCTCCCTCTCTCTCTCTCTGCCTTTCCCCTGCTAATGCTCTGTGTCTGTCTGTCTTTCTCTCAAAAATAAACAAACAATATGGGGCGCCTGGGTGGCGCAGTCGGTTAAGCGTCCGACTTCAGCCAGGTCACGATCTCACGGTCCGTGAGTTCGAGCCCCGCGTCAGGCTCTGGGCTGATGGCTCGGAGCCTGGAGCCTGTTTCCGATTCTGTGTCTCCCTCTCTCTCTGCCCCTCCCCCGTTCATGCTCTGTCTCTCTCTGTCTCAAAAAAAAATAAAAATAAATAAAAATAAATAAAAAAAATAAACAAACAATAAATAGATAGATAGATAAAGTAACCATAACCAAGTGAAGTTTAGCCCAGGAATGAAAGATTGGTGCAACATTTAAAGTCATTCAATATAATTCATTATATGACTAAAAAAGAAAAACCAAATGATCATCTTAATAAGTACAGAAAACAGCATCTAACAAAATTCAACACCCATTCGCGATAGAATCTCTCTATATGAGGAAAAGAAGGATTTTTCTCAACCCGATAAAGGGCATCTATAAAGACCCATACTGAACATCACACTTAATGTTTAAAGGCTCAATGTTTTCCCTCACTAAAACTGGAAAAAAGGCAATGATGTCCATTCTCAACACTTCTATCGCAACATTGTATATAAGATCCTAAGCAGCACACTAAGGCAAGAAAAAGAAATAAAAAGCATAAAGATTGTAAAAGGAAAAGTAAAATTGTCTTTATTCAATGATACATGATCATCTAAATAGAAAATCCTAAGGAATATATTTAAAAAGCTACTAGAACTTCTCAAGATCACAAGAGACAACATCAGTAAACAAAAATCAACCACACTTCTACAACAAAACTGTATTACAAACAAAAAACCTTGGAAATTGAAATTAAAAACCCAATACTATTTATAATGGTATTAAAACTATGAAATATTTGAAATAAATTTAACAAAAATGTAGAATATTCATACACTGCAAATTATATAAAACACTATTAAGTGAAAAAATTGTAAAGACCTAAATAAATGGAGAAATACACTATTTTAACGGATAAAGAGATTCGATACCATTATGACAAGAATTCTCCTGAAATTGATCTAGAGACAGGATACAATCTCCTTCAAATCCCAGCAGGCTTTTTATCAAAACTGATAAGCTGATTCTAAAATTTATATGGAAATCTAAGAGACCTAAGATTGCTGAGACAACTTTAAAAAAAAGAACAAAATTAGAGGACTTTACCTGATTTCAAGACTTCCTTAAAGCTATTTAGCCAAAACAGAGTGGTATTGAAAAGACAAACAACAGACCAAAATAAGAGATGCCAAGACCCACATATATTGTCAACTGAGTTGCAACAAAGTTGCTAGGGCAATTCAGTGGTGAAAGACAGTATATTCAACTAATGGTGTTGGAGCAACACACACACACACACACACACACACACACGCCAAAAATATGAACCTCAAGTTATACCTCACACCATATATAAAAATTAACTGTAAATGGATAATACATCTAAATATTAGAGCTAATTATAAAACTTCTAGAAGAAAACACAGGAGAAAGTATTAGTGATCTTGGGTCAAGCAAAGATTTTTTAAATAGTATGTAAAAAGCCTGAATTAAATGGAAAAATTTGTAAACTGGATTTCATCACAATTTTAAAAACTTGATCTTCAAAAAACACTATTAAAGAAATAAAAAAGCAATCCACAGACAAAAATATTTGCAAGACATCTCACAAAGGACTTTGATCCACAAGTTTTATACCATAGTAAGACAATTAATCTGCTTTTTAAAAATAGCCAAAAGCTGTTTATAGATATTTCACCAAAAACAAACAAATAAACCCCCACCCCCCAAACAAACAAAAAAAAACCCTGCCAAATGTATATATGGCCCATAAACACATGAAAAGATGCTAAAAATCATTAGCAGTTAGGGAAACATAAATTTAAAACACAGTGAAATGTTACTACTTATCCAACAGAATGATTAAAGTTAAAAAGACTAGTAATACCAAGTGTTGGGGAGGATGTGGAACACTAGAACTGTCAGTGGGAATGAAAGATGGTTCAGCTACTTTGACAGTGTCTTATGAATTTAAACATGTCCTTATCCTATGACCAACTAATCCTAACCCTAGGTATTTACCCAAGAGAAATGAAAATATGTCAATACAATGACTTGTACTTGAACATTTATGCAGCTTTATTCAAAGCAGCCCCAATGGAAAGAATCCAAAATGTCCATTAACTGGTGAATAGATCAAAAAATTGTGGTTTATCCATACGAGAATGTTATTCAAAAATAAAAAGGGATAAACTATTGGTAACATAACAACAAAGATAAATCTCACAAGCATTATAATAAGTGAAAAAAGCCAGACTTTACAAAAGGCTCCAGACTGTATAATTCCATTTACATGAAATTCTAGAAAGGGCAAACATGAAATTCTACAAATTCAGGAAATTTTAAAAAGTGATAGGAAGGAGATCAGTGACTGCCAGGGTGGAGATTAAAGTGAAGACACTGACTGCAAAAGAGCATGAGAACTTTTTGGGGGTGATGTAACAGTCTTTATTATGCTCGTGGTAGTAATCATACAACTGTACATAAATTTGTCAAAACTCATCACAGTGTATACTTAAAACCAGTGAATTTTTCTGTATGTAAATTATACCTCAAAAGAGTTTATCTAAGATAAAGTGCTTTAAAAAGAGTTAAGAGGAAAACTATGAGTAGGAGACAATATTAATAGTTGTCATTACCATATTATCACTAAGCATATATTATATGCCAGGTGTTTAACTTATATGATCATATTTTATCTCAAAACCACCATGCAGTATTTACCCAAAGAATATAAAAAACACTAACTTGCAAAGATATATGTACCCCTATGTTTACTGTGACATTACTTACATATCCAAGTTATAGAAGCAACCCAAATATCTACGTATATACAGACGAGTAAAGATGTAGTATATATATTTTCTTTTTTTTTTTTTTTTGTAGTATATATATTTTCAATGGACTATTACTCAACCATAGCAACAACATGGATGGATCTACAGGATATACACTGCTAAGTGAAATAAATCAGAGAAAGAAATACCATATAATTTCACTCATTATGTGGAATTTAAGAAACAAAACCAACGTACAAAGAAAAAAGAGACGAACCAAAAAACAGACTCTTAAACAGAGAACTGATGGTTACCAGAGGGGAGGTGGAGTGCGGGGCAGGAGGGGGATGGCGGAACAGATGAAATAAAGGGGATTAAAAGTGTATTTATCATGATGAGCACTGAGTAATGTACAGAATTGTTGAATCACTATATTGTACACCTGAAACTAATATAACAATGCATTAATTATACTGGAATTAAATTAATTAACTTTTAAAAACCACCAGGCAAATTAGGCACTATTTCTATTTTCTTTAATAAATAACAAGATTAAATAAAGAGCTAGTAACTAGCAGAGGGAAGATGATTTGAGTAAGCCCAGGCCCCTTTAAAACAAAGCCATACACTCAGAAAAGAGTTTTACTTTACTAGAGTTTAAAAAGCACAATATTGAGTATGAGATAGGTCTATTCATATAAGAAGGGTTTAACAGTGCTTACCTATGGGACACAGGACATGAGTAAGTATAAAGAAAATTTCTACCTTATACTTTAAAATAATGCATTGTTTAAAAATACTTTAAACAAACATTTTATATCTGTTAATACACTTATTTAAAAAGATATTATATATCCCCAATTATTAAATTCATAACGGGTCCTAGTCTTTTGATTGCCATAACCTAAAAATTGTGAAATATTTAGTAAAATATCCTTCTATACATGCCTAATGTTTAAGAAGAGCTCAATGACATCTAGAAATCAACACTTGAAAAATGGCTTATGTTAATCCAAAATAAATATTTAGACAACAAATAAATACTTGTTGAATGATTAGTGATCACACCTCAGCTTATTTAAAATTCTGAAAGATGATGCATCACACAAGGACAATGCCTACAAGTAAAAATTTTCTTTATACACATAAGCTAGTATCTGAAGTTTTTCTGCTAAACTATTAGGAGAGGGGCACCTGGGTGGCTCAATTGGTTAAGTGTCTAATGTCAGCTCAGGTCATGATCTCACAGCTTGTGGGTTCGAGCTCCATGTCGGGCTCTGTGCTGACAGCTTGGAGCCTGGAGCCTGCTTTGGATTCTGTGTCTCCCTCTCTCTCTGCCCCTCCCCTACTCATGCTCTGTCTCTCTCAAGAATAAACATTAAAAAAAACAAAACAAAACTAAACTATCAGGAGAGATATTGGGATAATCAACTGCATCTAATTGAAGTCTGCTTACAACTGCAGAACCTAGTAATCCTGATGGGACATGACATACCAGGAGATCAAATTAATTAGCAGTCAAAAGCTAATTAGCAGTAATGATTAAAAAAGTAAATAAGATGAAATATAGGTGGGATACTAGACATAAAAGTATGAGTATAACATGCATGGTTTTAAGAGTCTGTACTGGTCTTCTTACCTTCAATTTTGTCCCCTTTAAGTCCCCTTTACAAGATTTTCATAACTACAGTAATTTGGTTATAAACAAAAGATGCCAAAAGATTACAGCAGTATGGAACATGCCGGGAGAAAACAGGTAGTGAAAGCCATTACAGAAGAATTTCAAGATAGGGCCTGAACTAAAATATCTGGATAATGAGACAAAATAAAAGAGAAACATGAGCGACATTATGAATCATGGAAAGAAATCTTAGAATACAGTAATGGCATACATATGGGGCTAAGAAATGGTTTGCTAATTTGTTTCCACATACCCTAAATTACAATTACAAAGACACGAAAAAACCCAGAGAGAGTGTATAAACAAAGTAGGTACTAAATAAGAAAAGAAAAACCAAAGAAGAGGATAAAAAACAGAAGTAGGTTGGGATGCCTGGGTGGCTGAGTTGGTTAAGTGTCTAACTCTTGATTTTAGCTCCGGTCATGCTATCACGGTTGTAGGATGGAGTCCCACATGGGCTTGGGATTCTCTTTCCCCCCTCCCTCGTGCCGTCTCTCTCTCTCTCAAAATAAATAAACTTTAATTTTTTTTTAAATTTATTTTATTTATTTTTGAGAGAGAGAAAGAGACAGAGCATGAGCCAGAGAGGGGCAGAGAGAGAAAGAGACAGAATCCAAAGCAGGCCCCAGGCTCTGAGCTGTCACCATACAGCCCAATGCAGGGCTCGAACTCACAAACCGTGAGACCATGACCTGGGCTGAAGTCAGACGCTTAACTGACTGAGCCACCCAGGCACCCCAAAACTTCAACAAAAAGAAAGAAAGAAAGAAAGAAAGAAAGAAAGAAAGAAAGAAAGAGAGAGAAAGAGAGAGAGAGAAAGAAGAGAAAGAAAGAAAGAAAGAAAGAGAAAGAGAGAGAGAGAAAGAAGAGAAAGAAAGAAAGAAAGAAAGAAAGAAAGAAAGAACGAACAGAAGCAGGAATTAAAAGACAGCATGGTGGCCAAAATATTGCAAATTTCTTCTTGAGAAATTGATACAGAAAGATCACTTTTATTATAGAATGATTATTAAAAGAGGAGCTCTTTTAAGACAGAAAAAGAAGAGCTGTGTTTTTGTTATAATGAATTTAAAACTTTGGACAAGATACTTAATTTGAAATTTCTAAGGACAAATACTGGGAATAAGATCAAGGAAATAAAAGAATGTATAATGGAGCAAGTTGCATGTCATCTGTATAATGAATATAATTAAAGCTCTTGCAATGATTTTCAGCAAGACATGGAGTATGAGACAAAGCCTCAAGGAATCTCTATTTTAACTAAGAAAATGGGAGGATCTTCTAAAGAGAAACTAAAAAAGTAAACCAAGCCCCAGATCCATACATTCATTTGCTTTCAGACTTGCTCCCTACCAAATGGATCGATCCACTGACCCTTCAGACTCAGTATGACCAACAATGGGTTCATCTTCCTCACTGTCAAACCTGTTTCCCCATGTGTATGAATGGCACCACCATCCACCCAAACACCTGTCTGTAACTTGAGAGGCCACCTGTCTCTTCCCATGCCTAATCAGTGACCTAGTGCTGCTAATTAAAATTCTTTTATTTTCCTCCTTCCTCCTTTTATTTCCTCCTTTTATTATAGTTCTTTCTTTTATGTTCCCCCTTTCTATTCCCATTGCTGGTCCTTTCATTTAGGCCTTCAACAAATTTCACCTAGACTATTATAATAGTTTCCAAACAGGCCCCCCTGACTCCAAACTTTCCATAGATCACCTTATCCCAATACAGAACCCACTTAATGAATTTTTTTTTAATGCTTATTTATTTTTGAGAGACAGAGCGCGAGGAGGGGAAGGGCAGAGAGAGAGGCAGACACAGAATCCAAAGCAGGCTCCAGGCTCCACGCTGGCAGCACACAGCCTGACACAGGGCTCTAACTCACAGACTGTGAGATCATGACCTGAGCCGAAGTCGAATGCTTCACTGACTGACACACAGGCGTCACCCCCTGCCTTGATTTTTTAATGCATAAACCTTTCTTCTTAAAATATGGCAATGAAAATAAAACCTAAACTCCTCAGCACAATACAAAATCCTTTATAAGACCCTTCCTACATTCCCTCATATTCTGGGTCCCCTCCATGCTGAACTACTTGCAATTTCCCCAGCATACTCTATGACATCCTGTTCTCTCTGCCTACAGAACCTTTTCAGAATTCCTCATGGCTAACTCCTAACCACTCTTCAAGGCTCAATCACTCGATTTTGTTAACCCTCTCTCCTTGACTATAAATAACTCGCAAACAAGGATTGTGTTTGTGATCTCCCAGCACTTACTTAGTAGAGCAGGTAGATGAATGTATATTCATTAATATACTTAATGAATATGAATATATATTATATATTCATTAATATACTTAGTTACTGGGTGATGGGTGACTGGTGACTGAGTAAGAACAAAATTTGCTCAAACATAAACGATTAAAAACAGTCACCTCTCAGTTTTGATAGGGAGTAAGACAGATATAAAAGAAAGAAGAATCAAAAGAAGAAAAAAAAACTAAAGCCAGAGTCAATTAGGAGGTTAAAAAAAAAATCTATGTAATAAAATATGAGTACTAGCAAACAGAGGGACAACTAGTTTCTAAAGGAACTGAGAACCATATACACTGCCCAATCATTTGCTGTACCCCAATTTTTTTAACGGTAACTCGTAATCTGTTAAATAAATGGATAAAGGCCCAAGGACAAAATTAATTATTTGGCAGGAGGATGAATAAAAACAACACAGCAAATGACTGTATCACAGAATAGAAAAAGTTTCAAGAATTCTTACAAAATTCACTGAAAGTTTGGTTAAATCCCCCCACTCAAATAAAAGAAAAAAGAAGTATTATTTCATTTATATGTATGTACATCTAAAACTACAATTTACTAGGTGATCATACTGGGTGTTAATTTCACCACACAGAATATAACCTCAGAAGTTCGTTAATGCAAGAAAAGTTATGTATTCTTTTAGCTGTCGAGTGGGAGTTAAGAAAAGAAAATAGAACTCACTGTCCACGAGGATACCAACGGTGCTTAGTAGTAAAGAACATTTTGCTAAGTTGTTCTATCATAGGTCCTTGCTCCAAGGGTTCCTTTTTTTCTTCTAATCTGGTTTTCAGCACTTGATCATGTGTTTCTTCATTATTACACACAGGATCTGGCCGTGGGATAGGCTACAAAACAATAAGTAACGAACAACATCAAAAGGTAGGAATGTTAGCCAGCAGTACATTGAGTTCACAATACAACAATACCCATATTCAGGAATCTATTACAGTACCTCAAGGTAGATAAGTTTTCAGAACAGAATTTTGCTTTAGTTGCATTATCCACTAAAGAATCAGAAATACTTTTCCTCTCCTATCAAGTTTTGGGTTTCTTTTCCAGTAATAAATTTCTTTATTTAATGTTATTTTCCCCCAGTAATAAAGTACTTATTATTTTAATTTCTATTCCTAAAACTATAAATTGTACCCATTATTTTTTAACTTAAAAGTTTACAGTCTCGGGCACCTGGGTGGCTTAGTCGGTTAAGCATCTGGCTTCAGCTCAGGTCATGATGTCACTGTATGTGAGTTTGAGCCCCACGTTGAGATCTGTGCTGACATCTCAGAGCCTGCTTCAGTTTCTATGTGTCTCTCACTCTGCCCCTCCCCTACTCATGCTCTGTCTCTCTCAAATATAAATAAACATTAAAAAAAAAGTTTATAGTCTCTAACCTTGCTTATCATTAAAGTGAAATACAATGAAAAACATTTAATAAAATTTTTTTAATGTTCATTTATTTTTGATAGAGATAGAGAGACAGAGTGCGAGCAGGGGAGGGTCAGAGAGAGAGGGAGACACAGAATCTGAAGCAGGCTCCAGGCTCTGAGCTATCGGCACAGAGCCTGACACAGGGCTCAAACTCATAAACTGCGAGATCATGACCTGAGCTGAAGTTGTACACTTAACTGACTGAGCCACCCAGGTGCCCCACGGTGAAAAACATTTCATTGAAATGGTATTTCTTATATCCAAAGGAAATTTTTAAAATTTCAATGTTTTCATTTACGTGACTGAAATGTCATCAAATGATGCTTTATGGTAACTTGAGAAATTTTTTGCCCAAAGACATCAATTACTAAAATCTCATCTCCTCTACAACACATTATGAGTGATATGACATATTCCCATCAGTAACACTAGCTCATTAAAGCCTTAAAGAATCACTGTCTTGGGGGCACCTGGATGACTCAGTCAGTTAAGTGTCCAACTCTTGACTTCAGCTCACATCATGATCTCACGGTCGTGAGATTGAGCCCTGAATCGCATCAGGCTCTGTGCTAGGTGTGCAGCCTGCTTGCGATTCTCTGTCCCTCTCCCTCTGCGCTCCCCAACCTGTAAGTGTACTCTCTCTCTCTCAAAAAAAAAAAAAGTCACTGTTTTGGAAAGTGAAGTCATGTATATTTTAAATATTAAATGACACTGTATGTAACAGAGGTGGGAACATTGCCTTGCTTTACAGATACCATATATATTACAATACAATGAAAATCTGAATTTACAACCAGAAAGGAAACAATTCAAACGTAAGAGTCCTCACATTCATACACTATTAATGTCAACTACAACATTCTACCATTGTATTAAATGTTACAGCATATACTTATATTTATTTGGTATATGCACATGACAAAATAAGACTTCTTTAAAAAGCAGTATGTATGGGCATGAAGGTGATACAATTGACTTAGTACTACAGAAATGCAAAGTAACAAAGATATCAGTGAGAAGTAGAATAGGAGCCAAAGTCAGAACTTTGTCAGAGTGCAGAATATATTCTACAAGGTATAACAAATATTATGAGTAAAGGAAAGTAGGTAAGAACATACAATAGGGATAAGCTTTAAAAATGGATCTTGAGAAACCAGATTATGAAAGGTCTTCAAATTAGATTTACCAGTAACAATTTGAGGTAAGCAGAAATAAGGAACCACTTACATAGTGTAGGAGAAAATTAGGAAGTAGAACAATAAAAGAAGTTAAGGACTTGAGCTTTGGTCTCTAATTCTGCCACTTACTAGCTCCTGACCTTGAACAAGTTACTTAAGGTCTTAATTTCTATTTATGTAAAACCAGAGAAATAATACCTACCCAATAAGGGCTTAATGAGGATTAAATGAAATAATCATATATAGTATGCTTAGCTGTCCCTCGTCCTCTTTTTTTTTTTTTTTTAATGTTTATTTATTTTTGAGAGTGAAAGAGAGAGAGAGCACACACATGAGCAGGGGAGGGGCAGAGAGAGAGGGGGACAGTGGATCCTAAGTGGGCTCTGCACTAACAGCAGAGAGCCCAAGGCAGGGCTCAAACTCATGAACCATGAGATCATGACCTGAGCCGAAGTCAGACGCTCAACCAACTGAGCCACGCAGACGGCCCTGTCCCTTGTACTCTTAAGAGTTCAATAATGGTAGGTAGCTACTAAGATTTAAGGCCTCAAACAGAAAACTTTAAATTTATAATTTAAAGAAAAAGCTCTCCTTAGACATTTAAAGTAATTTTAAAAGATCATCACTTGTATGTAAAGTAAAATATTAGCATCTTTGCAAGCTACTATCAGACCCTCAGGGATCTAGCAAACACAGGATTAGAGCCTATAATAATTTTCTTTTAGGTTACTATACTTGATGCTAAAGATTAAATGTTTTTAGTATTATCAAAAGTTAAGTTGTTTTCAAGTGTTAATGAATGTTCACGGTCTTTCTTCCTATTCCCAAGCAGGCTCAATTCTAACATATCACAAATTCTCTCTGCTCTGTATGATTAAAAACACTTCTTTACCAGGCACATAGATAAAAGACATTGGAATTAATGGATTCTTCGAGTCTACACCAAGAGCCTCTGGCTGACTCAGAATTGATTTTTAGGTAGTATCTGATCTCCTTAACCAAAGAAAGGATATGTGAATGTTTCAGTAAAAAAGAAAAACTAAAATAAAACTGAATGTCAACTTTGAAAACTATTCAGAACTATCATCCCGAATTTCCCTTGTTTCTCTTAAGGATTTTCAAAATTTGACTTTTGAAATTTGCCACTAAATCAGCCACTAAAAAGAACCGTCTAGTACTTACATTTTACTTTATTTTTCCAAGTCTTTATTTTTTTACCCCTGGAATTATATCTTTATTTTCCTAAACTTTAGAAATTTAGAAATCAATCCTAAATTCTAGAAAAACGTTTTAAGAATATTAGTACTTTTAATAAAGTATATACTCAGCAAAAGAAGAAAAAAGGATCTTTTTACTTAGATCTGTGGAAAACAATCAACATGTTTTGGATTCAAATAGATTACCAGAACACCAAAGATGCAAATCAACCTAACTTTCTTAAAGCCAGTCTCAGTAGGCATATCTACACATGACTAGGATCTTTGCATGCAGTATGCTTTCCAGGGCCTAAAGAACCAAAGGGCCTGCTGGAGTTGCAGCCCTACCTCCTTGAGAAAAGAAAAAAAATCAATACTAAAGTTGAAGTCATGTTTGAAGATATTTATTTACTATCATGTACTACCTGCATAAGATTTGTAAATCTAGATTCAAAAAGAACACACTGTATTCTAACAGTAACACGTTTTCAAGAATGTTTTCTTACTATGCAGCCCAATCTATAATTTATCACTTGAGAAACAAAAAAATTCCATGTTTCCCTTTATGAATGTCTCTTAGCCTTAAAACAGGAAACCCATAAGCATGAAGAGGGAGAAACAAATGTATTCATTTAATCAACAAATATTATACACCTACCAAATACAAGTGCTATTCCAGATGCTAAGGGTATAGCAGAGAACAAAACACACAGAGCCCTACCCTCATGGAGCTTACATTTTGGTGGTGGGAGACAGACAAACAAGAAAATATCTAGTGTGCCAAAAATGATAAAAGCTATTGAGAAAAGACAATAGGAGTCCAGGGGCAGGGGTACTACTTTAAATGCAAAAGTTACTCACTAGTTAACAAATAAGGAAAGGGAATAAACTATGAGGTTTCTGGCAGGGAAGCATTCCAGGTAGAGGAAGCAGGAACTACAATGGCCCAGAGGTAGGAGCCTAATATACTTGAATAACAGCAGGGGAGCAGTGTGGTTAGCAGTGAAGTGATTACATGTAAACTGATAGGAGTGATCTTCTAGATGAGAGAGGAATATTGAGGATGCAGGAGGGGAAACAACTGCTACCACACAGAGACTGCAACAGAAAAAAAGGAGGCGGGAGCTGGACATGTATGCAAGGAGTGACTGCAAGGATGGACCACAGAATCTACACCAGATAAGAGAAGTGAGGTTGTGTGAGGTGTGTGGCAGCTGTGATAAAGGGGTTCAATCAACGGATGTAGGTCTCAATGAGGGGATGAAGAATTCTTGGAGCTGGGAGCTGGGGGAATTCTTGAAATCTAAATTGGCAAGAAGGAGGAGGAGGCATTTGTGACTAGAACATCTCTAGAGTGCAGCCATGGGAGTGGGGCTGATGATGTTGGGAAAAAGACAAGACAGAGGCCAGGATATTAGATTATCTATATAGACACCGAAATAACAAAGAATTAGAACAGAAACAGTATTGGAGGGTGTCACAGTATATCTAAAATCTTCAAGGAAGAGTGAAGGGATGGGGGGAGGAGAAGTGAACTGAAAGACAGGAGATAACAGCAACAAAAAAAGGGAGTAGATGCTACAGTTTAATGACACAAACTACAAAGCTAGAAATTGTTAGAAAGGAGGGAAAATGGTCTGGATATGACAACAAGGAGCTACAGGGACTTCTACTTCCCCTGGAGGTCCAGTAGTAAAAGGGAATAGGGAAGAAAACATCAATCACTGGGGAAAAAAAAAAAAAAAAAACGGTTGGCAAAGCAATGACCCCAGGTACAGCCAGGTCTCTGGTAGAGCCAGAGGTGAAGGCAAAATTCTGGATGAAGTTAACATCATGAGAGATTTTAATGATGCTGTTAAGTTCTAAAAGTACAGTGCAAAGTTTTGAGAGTTAGGAAAGAAAGGAAAAGTGTCAGATTCAGGGATGTAAAAAGCTATATATGGATGAGAGTCTGAGGTTGAGAAATGACTTTGCAGTCATGGTCTTGGTAGAACTGCTAAAACAGAGATAAAGCACATAACCAGAAATATAATTCAAAATAACAATGAGGGCGGGCACAAAATAGCATGTGCTGGAGCGTTTACAAGATAAAAGTCAGTGACTTACACCTATTTTCTACACATTGCCCCAAGAAATGAAACAAAAGAGGTACTGGATTATCGCCTATGATACCTGGCTAGAATACAAAGCAGTATAAAGCAGGCAGACAAAATGGTGATGTTAAAAAGGGAATAAAAACTAGCAAAATAACAATCTATTTTGTCAAATCAACCAGTATTCTAGCCCTAATGATGATTTTTAAAAATAGGTACAACTAGATGCATCACATCATGATTTGAATTATCTAGTTATTTTCTCCTCAAAAAGTAAACCAAACATTATCAAATATGGTAAAAGAAGGCTGAGACATAGGAGAAAGCATTTCAAATAAAGATAAATTAACAAAAAGACTTGCGTCAAGCTAAAATAAATTGTATTGAGGGGCGCCAGGGTGGCTCAGTCAGTTAAACGTCCGACTTTAGCTCAAGTCATGACCTTGCTCTTGGGAAGTTGGAGCCTCGCATCTGGCTCTGTGCTAACAGCTCAGAGCCTGGAACTTGCTCCAAATTCTGTCTCTCTCTTTCTCTGCCCCTCCCCTGCTCACGCTCGATCTCTCTCTCTCAAAAAAATAAACACTAAAAACAATTTTTTTAAATAAATTGTATTGAAAACAAAAAACCTCCTCTACCTAGTGTGTGGCTTTTGAAGAAATATGGAAAAAAAACTAGTCCTTGAAATACATGTCCATGTTGTCCCATTAGAAAAAGCTAACTGGAAAAAAAAAAAAGGAAATTCACCAAACATTAAAAGGATTATCAGATCCTATTCAATATAAAAGGTATAAAACTTTTGCATTCTAAAATATAGTGCTTCATGACTTATGACAATACAAAGTAGTATGGGACAATGTATTTTGTAAATTTACACTATACAAAAATCTACCAGATTTTAGACCAGAAGATTGATGCCATGATTGCATTTAAATGGTTCACTTTGTGTATAGAAAAAAGCTTTTAAAGAAAGAAGATGGAAAAGAAATGAGAAAAATTGAAATGGTAAAATTAAAAAAACAAAAAGATCTACACCATATAAAGGAAATCAAACAGTTCTATTCTCTTTGGATACTGTAAGGAAGTGTGAATACTTCTAACAGCAAATTAAAAATTACAAGACATTTTCTCATACATACTTTTGTATGTTCATATGGAATGTCCACAGAAGGGTGGTAGCATACTATTGTCCTGCCATCAGATGTCAAAGCAAGCTCTACTTTGCTAAAAAAAAAAAAATGTTTTAGAAAGAGTTATACTGTATTCAAGGCAGAATGATTTTCTTAAAGATAAAAGTAATTAATCCTAAACCCCTGAAGAATGATGCTATGGCACCTGGTACCCAAATCATAGAGGACAACTTGACCATCCCACGAAATATGTCAGCTTAACTACCACAACAAACCCTTAATGCGTTACCCACTATCGTATCAAAATTATTCTTCAGATTATTTATTTGTAGACTATCCAAATCTTTGGAAGAGATTTTCATGTTTACTCATCACTATTATTAGAACTTTTTTCCCCTTATCTAAAAACTACCTTCAAAAAGCTGTAAGAAGTACATTACTTGGTTGAATTATTAAAGATCAACAAAGTAAATAATCTTCCAGGCAAAGGATCACCTGAATTTCCAATCATAAAGTCTATAGCTGAGCACTTTTTCTGGATTAGCATTTCTCTAAGTGCCTTTGGTGGAACAGTGCAACTCTAAGTAGCCTCCCATAAAGAGTTCTGAGGTCAAATAAATTTCATAATTACTGAATAGTATCACTTTCCTCCATTAATATTCCTAGAAAAACACATTTTGGGCAATACTCCTCCAAATATTTTTTCCAGGAGTGCTGTGGCTGGATCTCATTCAGGTACCAACTGACCACGCTGGTTTGTCAAAGACCACAGCAACTACTATTATACTTAGATCCATATACATTCTAAAGAGAACAACTTTCAGCTTTCATTAATCTTATATGTTTTCTACACATGTATAAATATAAGTTTCTAGGACTTCAATACCAAGCAGATTTGAACCAGAGTGGCAATTAGACACTACAACGTCTTTTAGCTAACACAGTATAGGGTATCAAGTTGTTTCACCACGATTTTAAGATGGAATAACGTAACACAGCTATAACGAACATTGCATCTACCCAATGATTTTTGATGAAGAATGGAGTTTTACATAATACAAAACACCTGTAAGACTGAATCTTTTCAGGTTCAGAAAGTATAACCTATTACCTACTCTAATCTCATCACTATCTTAGTACTTACTAAATATACACTTAAAACTAAAACTAGCGTCAAGAGGGCAGAAAATACATTTTTACCAAAATCTGCAATAAAAACATAGCTTAAGAAGATATGTTGCGGTTTCTGTACATCAGACTCTCCTACAGAGAAAAAAAGCCAACATCTTATTCACGTTATTCCTAGTTCTTAACATAGTGACAAGAATTAAATAAATACCAAATAAATTGTGACTGCATTAAATTATTTGTAATTTAGGATTATTCTTCATCAAACAAAAGATAAATAATTGCTTAAGCTAACAGCTATGAACCCCAAGAGAAAAAAACTATAAAAACTAATTAACTTTTCTATAAAGCTAAGGAAGGCTTTGGGATAAAAGACAGCATTTCTAACAACATGTCTTACAACAAATTAAGTATTCACTGAAACACAATGATAATGATTTCTATTTAAAATATTTATGAGCCCAGATACTGGGTAAATAAGACCACTGAAATAATTTTTAAATACAAAATTAAAGAAAGAATAATCAGAAAAGAAAGCAGAAAATACCAAAAGGAGAAATAAAATTAAATCATTTCAGATACAACAAACAGACTGTTATTTTTTCAATTGAATTTAAATACATACCAATTATAGTCATCTGGAAGAGGCGAATACGTAGATTTATGACAAACACAATATAAAGCTCCGTCTGCAAAAAAATGGATTTAGTTAATTTCAGCATACGTTCTCACATAAATGTAAAGCTAGTTTCACTCATTCAGCCAACACTTACTGCACTGACAGGAAACAGGGCTGTGCTAGAGACCAGGGATTCAGCAACAAGATCTAGTCCCTGCTTTCAAAAAGGGTACAAGTCTGGTGAGAGATAATTCCAATATAAACAAACAATTCCAATATAAACGATAAGCCTGTTAGAATGGGTAAGCACCACGAGAGGGGCACCCGGACAGGTTACAGAATAGGACTGTGCAGGTTTAAGAATGCCCTTCCAGTAGAGATGATGTCTACAGTGCTCTAAAGGATGGAGGAATAAGCAGGAGTTGGTAGGGGTTGAGTACAATGATCTTTGCAGAGAGTTATAAGTACTAAGGACAGAGGTAAGAAAGAACATGAAGTATTTAGGTAGTCTAAAAAACGTCTGTAAAAAAAATAAATAAATAAAAGCTTTTGTGAGACCAAGTGCACAGTTCACAAAGGGGGAGTGTTAGCGATGAAATATAAAATAAATTGTTCAAAATTAACTTTTCTTAATCAAAATGCTCACATTTCATAGAATATTTTCCCTTTTTTAGAAAACCTACAAATTCAAAAGCCATAACTACTTTAAGTTTGTTAAGTATGTTCAGAGAAATGATGTTTTTAAATATAAAGAAAAAATGTAAATGTAGCTCAGTAAACTTAAAAACAGTTCTGAACACAGTAGTCCTCCCTCCCGCCACCTCCACCTTATCCGTGTTTTTGCCTTCTGCAGCTTCAGTTACCCAAGGTCAACCTCGGTCCAGAAGCAGATGATCCTCCTTCTGACATAGTGTCAGGTCAACAGTAGCCTAAAGCTACAGGACAATGCTAATGTCATCCACCTTGCTTCATCTTAGCACATACACATTTTATCTCACATCCTCACAAAAAGAAAGGTGAGTACAATACAATAAGCTATTTTGAGAGATCACATTCACATAATTTTTATTACAGTATATTATTAAAATTATTCTATTATTAATTATGGTTGTTAACCTCTCTTACTGTGCCTAACTAGGAAGTTTAACTTTATCACAGGCACGTATGTATAGGCAAAAACGTAGTGTTCAGTACTATCCACAGTGTCAAGCAACCCTGGGACACTTGGAATGTATCTTTCGGGGATAAGGGTGAACTACTGTGTATCTTGGTTAAAGCCAAGATCAACTTCTTTCAACCCCGCCTCTGGATCTTCAGTATGGAGTGAAATCCCCACTTTGTTCAAATACCACTCATCCTTCAAAGTCAAATGATACTCTTTCATGAAATCTTTTTTCCTCTCCCTGCCCCACAACCCCCAACACAGAGAAAAGAGTGGTCTATTTTGCATGTCCCACAACCTACGTTTCATATGACATTATTATAACTTCTGTGAGGTCCTTCTTGTTTTTTTCTGCGTCAGTTATTTATATGTACAAAAGATGTGTAAAAAAGGTGTATTTTCCATCTTTGTATACTTCTTTCCCCGAAGA
This sequence comes from Panthera uncia, assembly GCF_023721935.1. Classification (NCBI taxonomy): domain Eukaryota; kingdom Metazoa; phylum Chordata; class Mammalia; order Carnivora; family Felidae; genus Panthera; species Panthera uncia. The sequence goes on along the minus strand of NC_064809.1, from coordinate 112,246,590 downwards.
CTGCATATACTTATAGATCTAAATATAAATTCTTACTCCAAAGCATAAAAAGTACCTTAGCAAAACTCTCTTTTATCATAAAAGACTGCTCAGCAAAATGTCAATGCCAAAATTCTATTGATGTAAAATAATAAAATACAAAGAATTAGAAATTTAACCTCACCTCTCAAAAGATATGATTTTCAATTATCTGTGCTAATATAGAGAAGCATTCAAAAAGACAAATCAGAGGACAACATAAAAACCACTTACACTATTTTCTTCTCTGACACTGTTGGGGGTCTTCCTAATCATATATGAATTAATTTTAAAAGAAGTCTGTATTCTCTGAATATAAACGAGCTAGGTGATATATACGTTCAGTGAAACAAATAGGGTTGGGTGGCAGAGGCAGGACAGACAGACTTAAGTGTTTTTAAAACAGGCAGGAAGGGACGAGGCGCCTGGGTGGCTCAGTCAGTTAAGCATCCGACTTCGGCTCAGGTCATGATCTCTCGGCTTGGGAGTTCGAGCCCCGCATTCAAGCCGGGCGTTGGAGCCCTGCGTTTGAGCCCCGCATCGGGCTCTGTGCTGACAGCCCGGAGCCCGGAACCTGCTTCCGATTCTGTCTCCTTCTCTGCCCCTCCCCTGCTCACACTCTCTCTCTCTCAAGAATAAACATTAAAAAATTAAAAAAAAAAAAAATAGGCAAAGGGGAAACTCAAGACAATGGTATTTCAGGTGAACAAGAAACTCTTGTTAAATTTCTACCCTACACTTGTGCAGACATTTGTTTGTGCCCTCATGACATACATTGCCTTCTACCTCATATTCCAGGTATTTCTTATTTTCATAGATGTCTATTTCACCTACAAGCATTAATAAGTTCCTTAAGGCCAGGAACCAAATTTTGATCATTACTCTGTCCCCTATAGAGACTACTAATAAAAAAGTGATCCCCAAACTGCCTCTCAATGTTAACTTCTTAATTAGTACATAATTTAAAAAACTAATTTGACACTTTGTCAAGAGAAAAACTCTAGATATGGTAAATATCAGAGGTTTTTAACATGTAACTAGAATTAATGCCAAAGTTAACATCAATCAACTCAATGCACTAAAAAGAATTTCAGAGAGTCAGCTCTCCATAACTTATAAGCTATTCTTGTTATGTATACATACGTTCAATTGCTTTCTGCTAAGATCTATAAGAACTAATAGTCTTGCCTAACTTTCAAATACTCAATATTTTAAGTTAGTACAGGAAAGAAGGTACAGGAGAAAGTGTATCAGGCTAAACAAGATGGGAAGACCTAAGTTTTGATTACGGCTCTCATCTATCAGATATACAAACTTGATTAGGTTTCAGAGAGGTCAGAGAACTCAACTTCCTTCACCTTTATTAAATACCTACCATTATTCAAAGTTGTAAAATTCAAAGTTGTAAAGATCAAATGACTTAGTACACTTAACAAAACTAAAATATTATACATTCCCATTTTGACTACATATTTTTAAAGGTTTTAAAAGTTCCTTCTGGCATATGGGGAGGCCTTTTTATTTCTATTCACTGAACTTTCTCTCTTAATCATGGTTTTGCTTTGCCTCTAATCTTAATGTTCTTCCTTTTCATATAAAATATCAATAATAGTAATACTTTACCTTCAATAATAGTAATAATAGAACTTGTGCAGAATAAGAGGCTTCAGAATGCAAGAAGTGAGGTATTCACTAAATACTAGGATGACTGAGTGAAATGGATTCATTTACTGGGGTAATGCAAATTAATTCTTAGTTAACTACACATTTTGACAACTCCAATCCATTCAAATCAGTTCAACCACTTATCATCTACCATGTATGAGAGGTACCGAGGAAACCAAAATAAATTAGATACTACAAATTTATAATCCAGTGGATAAAGTATATATGGAAAATTTTCACTTATCGAGGAGCATATTAACTGGTTTTCACACTAACCTCAGTGAGGGCTCTCTTTCAGCACATAGACCAGGGAAAAATGGATTAGGTCTGATTTCCCATCAGCCTTCAGGCTGGGTTCTAGTCAAGGCAAAGGGGAGGGTAAACAGCAGAGGTCTCTCCCAATTCTCAACAACTAAAATGCTCCTAAGTAATCAAGAGCAAACTATAGTTTTGTTTTGTTCTCATTCTGATTTTAGTTTATATCTAAAGTCTCTTAGCAATCTCCTCCTTCATTTACTTGGTTAATTATACTTTTACTCAGTTTTTACCCTAGTCTTCAACTCTTTCCCCCTAACTCAATAAACCACTGTTCAATTACAAATTGCAATCAATAGGAAACATGAAGGAAGAGATTAAGGTCAACCAGAGATGTGTAAAAAAAATTTGGCTAGCATAGCTAAAGATGAAAATGCAAACCTATTATAACACTATAACTATGTTTGTTCTAGAAATGGAAGAAGAGAGTTCACAGACAGAAGGAAGGGAGAGCGAAAGCAAGACCAGTTGGGAAATAAGATTTTAATAGTCTACTTATTTATATGGGTCAATATTTTGACTATCAAACATGTATTAATAGGCTCTGAAGAAAATATTAGACTACCCACATGTCTTTAGGAAAAAAAGGTACAAATTATATATTATATAAATTATAAAATTGTAAAAGTAAGCTCCATGCCCAACATGAGGCCTGAACTCATGACCTCAAGACTGAGAGTCACAAGTTCTACCCAATGAGTCAGAAAGGTGCCCCTATAAATTATAAATATTTTATGTATTATAATACATAAAACATTTTATATTATACATAAATATATTTTTTAAATGGCTTAGTACATAGAAAACACAAACTGAAATCCAAAATATTAGCAATGATTTTTATAAGATGGAATTGTAAATTTGCCCTTTATTTGTTAATTTTAAGAACTAGTAAAAAAGTAATGTGTGAAAACATAGTAAACGTAAGTGATTCAGACCAGAGAAAGTTCCTCTTTGTCAATCCCTCACTTGCCCTCAACTAAATCCCAGTAGTGGTCTACACAGATAATCTCTTTGGTCCACATCTTTTACTCTGTATTTATACATACACATACACACATATATGGTAGATCTTCTTTAAAATGCACAAATGGGATCATACAATAGATACCGTTCTGTGACCTACTTTTATCCCCTGCTATTTAGAGATCTTTTCATGTTGGTAACAGCTGTATGATATTCATAGTAAAGATATGCCATAATTTATCCATCCCCTTTTGATAGACATTTAGACTTTCTCCCCTTTTCCATTATTGCAAACATTCCTGCTATTAAGTGCATATACAATAAACATTTTTTTATTAATAACTAGACACTAAATTTTCTACAGTGAACAAGGATTTCTATAATATTTGAAAAATTTTAAAACTCTTTTTAAACATTAAAAAAAAAAAATCTCACTTTGAATCGGAAATAAATGTTTCCAGATAGTTCTGTTTGATATCACCCGTTTTACTGCTGCTAATACCATGGTGACTCAAGATGCTTATCCGGTGGTGTGAAAGATGACCTGGAGAAACTGCTTTTAAAATCTGCTTCCAGGCATACCTATTTTCATCCCTGCATAAGAGATAAAGAAAAATTAGTGCTACCTATGGTAAATTAAAGTGGTACAATATATTGAACACTATAAGAACAAGATAGGAACCACTACCTAGAACTACAGTCACAAGAGAAACTTTTAAACAACTTTAAATTTCCCTGTGATATAGGACAAAGATCAACACCAAAATATAAGACCTAAAGCCTTAGAACTATGTCCATTACTATTTTTCTTAAATGCAAACTTCTTGGAACTTACTATAGTTCTTTCCATTTAGTGAGCATTCAGCAAATGCATAACTCCTCTTAGAAACAGTCACTCACTGGCACAAAAACAGACACTCAGATCAATGGAACAGAATACAGAACCCAGAAATGGACCCAGAAACGTATGATCAACTAATCTTTGACAAAGCAGGAAAGAATATCCAATGGAATAAAGACAGTCTCTTCAGTAAATGGTGCTGGGAAAACTGGACGGTGACATGCAGAAAAATGAACCTGGACCACTTTCTTACACCATACACAAAAATAAACTCAAAATGGATGAGAGACCTCAATGTAAGACAGGAAGCCATCAAAATCCTCGAGGAGAAAGCAGGCAAAACCCTCTTTGACCTCGGCCGCAGCAACTTCTTACTCAACACATCTCTGGAGGCAAGGGAAACCAAAGCAAAAATGAACTATTGGGACCTCATCAAAATAAAAAGCTTCTGCACAGTGAAGGAAACAATCAACAAAACTAAAAGGCAACAGATGGAATGGGAAAAGATATATGCAAATGACGTATCAGATAAAGGGTTAGTATACAAAATCTATAGAGAACTTACCAAACTCAACACCCAAAAAACTAATAATCCAGTGAAGAAATGGGCAAAAGACATGAATAGACTCTTCTCCAAAGAAGACATCCAGATGGCCAACCGACACATGAAAAAATGCTCAACATCACTCATCATCAGGGAAATACAAATCAAAACCACAAGGAGATACCTCACACCTGTCAGAATGACTAAAATTAATCACTCAGGAAACAACAGATGTTGGTGAGGATGCGGAGAAAGAGGATCTCTTTTGCACTGCTGGTGGGGATGCAAACTGGTGCAGCCACTCTGGAAAACAGTACAGAGCTTCCTCAAAAAATTAAAAATAGAACTACACTATGACCCAGCAACTGCACTACTAGGTATTTATCCAAGGAATACAGGTGTGCTGTTTTGAAGGGGCACATGCACCCCCATGTTTATAGCAGCACTATCAACAATAGCCAAAGTATGGAAAGAGCCCAAATGTCCATCGATGGATGAATGGATAAAGAAGATGTGGTATATATATACAATGGAGTATTACTCGGCAGTCACAAAGAATGAAATCTTGCCATTTGCAACTACGTGGATGGAACTGGAGGGTATTATGCTAAGTGAAATTAGTCAGAGAAAGACAAAAATCATTATGACTTCACTCATATGAGGACTTGAAGAGACAAAACAGATGTACATAAGGGAAGGGAAGCAAAAATAATATAAAAACAGGGAGGGGGACAAGACATAAGAAACTCTTAAATATGGAGAACAAACAGAGGGTTACTGGAAGGGTTGTGCTCCCATCCCACCCAGGGGATGGGCTCAATGGGTAAGGGACATTAAGGAATCTACTCCTGAAGTCATTGGCGTACCATGTGCTAACTTGGATGTAAATTATAAAAAATAATAATAATAATAGAAAGTTTTGTCTCAAAAAAAAAAAGAAAAGAAAAGAAACAGTCACTCACACATGCTACACAGAGCGTCCTCCCTCATATTATTGTGTCTGTGTACAGCCTCTCAGGTGCCATACGCAAGATCTTACTACATCATTTGAAGTAGGATTGTTACTGATTAAATTTAAACAAGTCCTATCCTTGGCCTAGTAAATACTGATTTAGGGGAACACATATAAACTCTCTGAAGTCCCAAGTAAAATTTCACCCTCTTATACATGTACAAGGTTTTTAACTTAACAATGTGCTTTCACTGCCATTTTATTCTATTAATCACGACAGGTATCTTTATTTCCATTCATGAGGAAACTAAAGTACACAATTTAAATGATTTGCTTACAAGAACTTTATTATCAGTCACTTAGAAACTGGGAAACTTTGGACCCTTTGTTTCTTCGATGATAAAATGGGGAAAACCACCACAACCTCCATGGCTTTTGTAAGTAAATGACTTCTAACCATTGCTACATCCCTTGTTTTTAAATGGCCTCGATAACTGTTGGTTCCCTTCCCCCAACAGTGATAAAATGGAATGGGGACATAGGCCGCACAGTTTTATACGCTGGACTAACCTATGCAGGGCGATGCCTTGCACGGTTAGTACATGTGTCTACTTTCCCTGAGTTCATACACTGTGGTTTTTGCAGTTCACGTTTCTCTATACAATATATGTTCTATCACAAGTCTGTGAAGTAGGCATCTCCATTTTATACGCTGAGAACCGAGGCTCAGGGAGGTCAAACGATTTACTTGTCCACTTCTACCCCTGCTTTATAGGTGGCACGGATGGAAAGCAATGCCATGTTTTCTGACCACAAACCAAGGAACAAAATATCTGGAGGAACATCAGGTCCCCTCAATCCGGGACAAGCACCCCCAGCGGGAAGCCAGATTACTCACTCCAGGGCGAGAAATTCAGGTAGTCAATTCCTTGGCCCATACTTCAACCCCGAAACAAAAGCTGCGGAGAGCCTCGGAGGACGCGCGGTCTGAGAAACAGGCTACCAGGAGCACCGGGACTAGGACCCAGGGACAGATCCAAATGACTTGGACTGGAGGGGTCCCCGAGTGACCCACCCAGGCACGAGGAAAGCCCCACAAGCGCACGGCCATTATGCCAACCCTTCTGCAGGATGGACCGCGACTGGTGATACCAGCTTTATCCTACCGAGAACGACAGGTCGGGGACCTCAACATCTCCCCATAAAGCTTCTGAGCCTGTCTAGCTTCTAGGAACTCCCTGACCACAGGAGGAGAAGGCAGCAGTTACCTGACAGACGCTCACCGCGAGCCCGCCATCTTACCTCAATCCGGGTCTTAGGAGACACCGCTTCACGCACCTCCCTGGCCCGCGGGGCAGTATGGGAAATGTAGTCTCCGAGGGCCGAACGCGTTTCCACCGAACGGGCTCCCGGGCTTAGTTTTAGACGTTTGGCTAAACTTCAGCGGCGTTACGCCTCCAAAAAACAAAATTAGTGCCTTACGCACACATCCTTAGAAATAAACAAGCGCTACCTTTTTTTAAAGTTCATACAAATTAATAGATGAGCTCAAGATCGCTCCTAGGTGGATGAGTTAAGGTTTCCTGGAGAAGAGGTATTTCAGAGAAGCTCTGACGGCTGGTGGCTTGGATCTGGCGTTTGAAATGGGGAAGTGGGGAGGCCCTTCCACCCGAAACCCCAGCACTGTGTTCTGAGAATTGTGCTGAGTATTCATTACGGAAGAAGAAAATGTGCAGAATCCTGGACCTTGCCTTATATTTAGTGCAGAGAGAAGCCCCTGGGCCTTTGCACTTTATGCTCTCACTGCCACAGTAAGGCTTTTCTCTCACCACTTCTCATGACCACTGCCTTACTTTATACAGGTCCAGTTCACATGTCATCTCGGAGAGGACCTCATCATTAAAAGAGCCTCATCTACCCTTATCCCATTGCCCTCCTTTATTTTTCTTTATAACATTTATCATTATTTAACATTCTATTATCATTTTTTCCTTGTTTGTCTCTTATGCTAGAATGCAAGCTCCATGAAGGCAGGAACAAGTATCTATCGTGTTCTACACTGTATATAAACCCAACATCTAGAACTGCTCTCGGCCCCATTGTAGGTCTCCAACATTTGTTGAATAAATGAAACAAATAACACTGTGGGTATCCAAAACAGTAGATGACTGACTAATTCCTTTCCCAAATGATTTGCAAAATTTCGTATTTATGTACATTTTTCTGAAAAGAGTTCATAACTTCTATCATGTATTCAAGGGGGGCAATAAACTCAAAAAGGTAAGGGCCATAGTCCTGAGTGATTAATATTGAAAATAAGTGAATGTAAGTTCACAGTAAAGAAAAATAAATGTGAGCTGCTTTGGTATCTCCGTATTTTTCACAGAATGCCAAGCTCATTCTGCTACTAATCTTTGTTCCTGTAGAGCCCACACTGAGAACACGACTCTGTCCTTTCTAATCTCGCCCATCCTTCAAAGCTGCCCTGTAATGTGTTTCTGGACTCTGCTGTAGGAAGAGACAGAAAGGAGAACAGATTTGAATGAACAATCAACTGAACTTGTTAAACATTTGCTAAGCAAAGCAGAAGAGGGATGGATCAAAGGTGACCCCAGAGGACACATCTTGATGACAGTGAGTTGAGTGGGGACCACTGACTAACAAGAAGACTCACTTATTGGGGCCAGGAAAAATTGACAGCTGAGACCAGAAAAAGACACCAACCACGTGCATGGGAAAGAGAGTAGAGACAGTTCTAGAAGGGAACAACTTAAAACTCTAAAGGGTATAGAAATAGCTTGCATGCGCTGGAGTATGGTGTGGAGGAGAGTGGCGGGAGATGAGGTGAATAAGAGCCAAATCATGTTGGGCTTTGTAGGTGTTGGTAGTGATAACATGGGATTGGGATGGAGACCATATGCGCAGATGTTATTCTAAATGCAGTAGGGGGTCACTGAAGGGTTCTAATGCAAAAGAAGAGACATGATACAATATATGTTTAAAATTTTTTTTTATATTTACCTATTTTTGAGAGAGAGACAGAGCATGAGGGGGAGAGGGGCAGAGAGAGAGAGGGAGACACAGAATCCAAAGCAGGCTGCAGGCTCTAAGCTGTCAGCACAGAGCCCAATGTGGGGCTTGAACTCAAGAACCATGAGATCATGGCCTGAGCTGAAGTCAGACGCCTAACTGACTGAGCCACCCAGGTGCCCCTACAATATAAGTTTTTAAAAGATTACTCTGGCTGTGCTTGTGAGGAGCAATGGCGTGATGGAGGGTGGCAAAGATGAGATGGAGAGAAGGGCAAAGAGTCCAGATACATACTGGAAGTAGAAATGATGACCGAACCTGTTGATGGATTGATTAATGTGGGAATTGAGGGAGAGGAAAGACACCTCAGGAGATTCTTTGACCACTAGCCTGAAGGTGGTGTGGTTCGTGAGGTAGGGGAGACTCGAAGAGGAGCAGGTTTTGGAGTCTGATGAGGGTAGAAGTGAATAATTCCATTTGGGACTTGTTGGATTTGAGATATCTCTGAGATAGAAATAGAGATATAATAGAGACGTAAAATGAGGCAGGTGGTTGGACAGATGTGTCCGAAGAATAGAGGTTAGGCTACATGCAGATTTGAAGCCACGGGAATGTTGAGTGCATACAGGGAGAGAGTGTAGAAAAAAAAGAAAAAGGCCCTGGAACCTGGCCCAGGGAATTCCAACATTTAGAGGTCATGTGGAGGAGGACAGACAGCAAGGGCCTCTCAGAAGTGGCAAGGAGAGAGGCAGTATGAAAACCAAGAGACCGTGGTATGTGAGTAGTGAAGCAAGGCATGTCATGAAGTGTTTTCATTAACTTTAGAGTTTGGTGCCAGCAAATTTAAAACTATAATTCCCCAAAATACAAACTTGAAACACCAGCGAATAACTTACATCGGCCTACATAAAAGCAGTTTAAATTCATGCTAGTAAAATGATGAAACAGACAACATTGGACAACTTTGGAGTTGGCTACAAATGGCTTCAGCTGAAAGGGGATTGCCTTAATTTTCCTCTAACTTCATAAAATAAAGTCACTTTTTATATAAATCAGAGATCAAAGACTCCAAAGCAATCTAACTGCCAAACTATTAGGGACAATCTTTCTAAAACCTTTTATTTATTTTATTATATAAAATTGGCTACAGTTTTGAGCACTAAGTATGTGACAGACCTTATTCTTCAAGCACTTTACATATTTTTTTTCTTCTCTTCCTTCTGATAGTCCTAGGAGATGGGTATAATTATTATGACTGTTGTTGTTCAAAGGAAGTTGCAGAAACACAGAGAGTGAAATAACTTGTTCAAAGTCATGCAAGGTACAAATGGCAGAACTGTGATTTAAGCCGAGAACTACTGATACAGCACCCATGAGCTTGACCACTGTGTGAACTTGTGAAGTACTCATTTCCAAATAGAAAATGTACATTAAAAAAAATACTAATACAGAGGCACCTGGGTGCCTTAGTTGGTTAAATTTCCAACTTCAGCTCAGGGTATGATCTCCTGGTTTGTGGGTTTGAGCCCTGCTTCGGGCTCTGTGCTGACAGCTCAGAGCCTGGAGCCTGCTTCAGATTCTATGTCCCGCCCCCCTCTCTCTGGCCCTCCCCCACTTGCACTCTGTCTCTCTCTCAAAAATAAATAAATATTTTTTAAAAATGCTAATACAGACTTAAAAAACAAAACCCAAGAGATAATCACTGCTAACACCCTGGTGTATAATCTGTCACTTTTAATCGCTTCTTATATCTATGTTATAATAGCTAACATTTATTGGACACATTATGTGTACTGTTTTCAAATCCTATGTCTATAAATGGCAGAGCTGAGATATGAACCAGATAGCCTGGTTCTCCTTCAATCTCCCTCTCTTTTACACAAACACATTATGTTTAGGTTTTCTTTTATTCCTATTAATATCCATGTATAAATCCACATATACTTGCACATTTAGATTGTCTTTTTATAAAACCGTAGATATGTGCATAATAAACAAATAACTTAATGTATCATGAACATCTTTCCTATGAATCGCCTAAATAGTGTTTTTTTATTTTTTATTTTGTTTTATTTTTTATTTTATTTGTTTATTTTTTTAATTTATTTTATTTCTTTTCTTTTATTTTAGTGTTTATTTTTCATTTTATTTTATTTTAATTTTTTATTTTAATGTTTTATTTTGCTTATTTTTTATTTTAGTGTTTTATTTTATTTATTTTTATTTTTATTTTTATTTATTTTATTTTTAAACTTTTTTATTCTATTTATTTATTTTATTATTTATTTTATTTTTATTTTTTAATTTTATTTTAGTATTTCATTTTATTTATTTATTTTTGTTTATTTATTTTATTTCTTTTTATTTTTACTTTATTTCTAGTTTTTTATCTTATTCTTATTTTATTTTGTTTTTTATTATTTTATTTATTTTATTTTATTTTATTTTATCTTTTATTTTAGAGAGAGAGAAAGGAGAGAGCACTTATGTGTGTGCAAGAGATAGGGGAGGGGCAGAGGGAGAGAGAGAATCTCAAACAGATTCCATGCTCAGCAGGGTCCTGGAATCAGGACCTGAACCAAAATCGAGGGCCAGACACTCAGCCAATTGAGCCACCCAGGTGCCCAAAAATAGTGTCAATTTTATTAAAAAAAAAATTTTTTTTAATGTTTATTTATTTTTGAGAGAGACAAAGACAGAATGCGAGTGGGTTAGGGGCAGAGAGAGAGGGAGACACAGAAACTGAAACAGGCTCCAGCCTCTGAGCTGTCAACACAGAGCCCAATGGAGGGCTTGAACTCTCGAGTGAGATCATGACCTGAGCCGAAGTCAGCCGCTCAACTGACTGAGCCACCCAGGCGCCCCAAATAGTGTCAATTTTAAACTGCAAGCCTCCATCATTAGGACTTATTTACATTATTAAAAATCCTTGCAATATAGTTTTAATTTTAAAATGATTTCATTATTTAAAAAAAAATAATAATAAAATAAAATAAAATTATTTCATTATTAGGTGATTTCATGCAACTCCTAAATTTTAAATTTATTCTACTTCACTCATTCATTCAACACATATGTCCCAAGTGCCTATTAATGTACCAGACACCAAAGCAACAGTTTCTGTCTTCATGAAGTATACATCAAGTGGGGGTGACAAATATTAAATGTATAATTGTGTAATTATTCATTTTATTACTATTGTGCTGAGTGTCTCAGAGGAAAAGAATGCCATGGAGTATATAAGTGGTCTATGAGGTTGGGAAAGACACCCCTACAGATATGAATGTAAGTAGAAATCTGAAGGAAGGGTAGAGGCGAGGAAGATGAAGAGGGCAAAAAGAACAGCTTGTGTGAAAGTCCTAAAATAGGAAGCAGTATGGGTCTCTCAAGAACCAAAAATAAGCTCCATATGACTAGAATATAGAGTGCAACAAAAACAATGAAGCTGGTGACAAAGGCAGATCTGTTTTATATTTCTCAGAAATACTTCACACTCAACAGGTAACACTTAAAAGGAGTTTTCTAGATTTACAGACTACATCTGTTTGAACTGTACTTAACCAAAACATAAGACCCTGTTTTCCTAGTAAGCATTTGGTGTTCCTCTGAAGAAGTATTTGCTTTGCCTTCTTGATGATTCATTTAGTTTTTATTTTGTTTGTTTGTTTGTTTCTTTATTTTGATGTTTATTTAGTTTTTGAGAGAGAGTGCATGCAAGTGAGGGAGGGGCAGAGAGAGAGGAAAGAGAGAGAGAATCCCGGTGCAGAGCCCCACCCCATGAACTGTGAGATTATGACCTGAGCTGAAACCAAGAGTTGAACGCTCAACCAACTGAGCCACCCGAGTGCCCCTATTTTTTTTTTTAATCATTCATTTTTTTAAGAGAGAGAGAAAAAGGGAGAGAGAACGAGTCCATATCTAGCACAGAGCCAAACTCAGGGCTTAATCTCACAACTGGGAGACGATGACCTGAGCTGAAATCAAGAGCTGAATGCTTAACTGAGCCACCCACGAACCCCCGCTTTGCCTTCTTGAGAAAAAGTGTATACCTTTAATCACACTGATAAATGATCCCACCAGAAACTTTGAGAAATTTATAACAGAAATTGCTAGAGATTTTCTCCAATAGATATTTCTCCCTTTCTTCCATATTAATTGAACCCATAATCTTTGACTGGGTATATGCCTCCTCAGAATTCATTTATTTTTAATTTATTTTTTAGTGTTTATTTATTTTTGAGAGACAGCGAGAACCAGAGCATGTGCAGGGGAGGGACAGAAAGAGAGGGAGACTCAGAATCCAAAGCAGGCTCCAGACTCCAGGCTCTGAGCTGTCAGCATAGAGCCCAACATGTGGCTGAGCTCATGACCTGAGCCAAAGTTGGACGCTTAACCAACTGAGCCACCCAGGTGCCCCTGCCTACTCATAATTTAAAACTCCACATTTCCCAGCATATCTCGCAAACATAGGTATGGTTGTGTGACTAAAATCTGGCCAATGAGGTGTAAGCAGATGGGTCTTGTAGCAGCTTGGAGTCTCTTCCTTAAAGACATCTGATAGGTTCTCTCTGCCCCTTACTCCATCCTTTCTCCTGCAGTGTGGATGTTATGGTCACTATCTTAAAAGACTAAGAGAAGGGCCTTGACTTTGGAATGATGGAGCAGTCAGCTGGAAGGAGTCTGGGATTTTGATAATTTTGTGGACCAGATTTCCCAGTTCTTGTGCTTCCTACTTACAGGTTTTTATAAAAGAGGGAAGTAAACTTTTATCTCGTTTAAGCCAGTGTTACTTTAAGCCATTTTTACTATTAGTGGAACCAAATCCTCACTGAAATGACATAATGAAATAAATCATAGATGATTCGAGAAAAATATATACAAAAATTTGTACTGATTAAACAGTAAGGGCCTTCATGATACTAATACACACATCATAATACATAATACTAAATACAATATAGACCATGAGTTATAAACTGCTTTTCCTTCAAAAGCTCTTTTGCGAATGCTCCAAGTGATTTTTACATTCATGTCTTCTCTACCTATAAGATCTTGGGCTTCCTGCATATAGGCTCAACTTACTTCTCATCTGTGTATCTCATATGTATAGTTTAATGTTAAGGAAACAGTAGAGTGTGGAGATTAATAAGTGGATTCTGAGAATCTCTCTGCCTAAATTTGAATCTTGATTTTCTTATTTCCTAATTCTGTTATTTGGGAAAATTTATTTTCTTAATATTTTTGAGTCTTAGTTTATTTTCTATAACAGGGGGATAATAATGATCTACTTTATAGAATTGTTGAGCAGATTAAATAAAAGAAGGTAAGTAAAATGCTTAGCAAAGTACCTGGCATGTAATAAGCCCTCAATCAATGTGAGTAACATTTATACTTTGCAGGTGTTTAGTAAATATTTGTGAATACCTTGCCCAAGAAGATTACTTATTTCTTAGGCATTAAGATACAATCGTTCCCTTTTGACTGTCAGGAATAATCTGATGAATGTAATTAAAAACGAAAAAATATTTGGGTCTAAAATAAACAATAATAATTTCTAGCTTAAAAAAAATTTTTTTGATGTTTCTTTATTTTTGAGAGAGAGAGAGAGAGAGAGAGAGTGGAGGAAGGGCAGAGAGAGAGGGAGACACAGAATCCGAAGCAGGCTCCAGGCTCTGAGCTGTCAGCACAGAGCCCAACACGGGGTTCAAACTCATGAGCTGTGAGATCATGACCTGAGCTGAAGTCAGACGCTTAACCAACTGAGCCACCAAGGTGCCCCAATAATTTCTATCTTTAAGTTGGTATATCACTTGAGATCAGAGCAGAAAACAGATGACATAGTCAAAGTATGTCATTCCGGAAGGGTTTATTTACAGAAAGATTCTTTACAGAGGTGTGAGTGGAATCACAAGAAGTGATAGTAATAGTGTAACCCAGGTTTCGTAACACTGGCTATTCCTTCCATCCCAGAAGGGAGAGATTCCTATAGTTGGCTACCTTGAGAAGAGCAGTAATGTTCTGTCAAAGGGCATAGCCAGCCTAAGGTGATCTTGCCAGGACTAACCTAGGTTAATAATTACTCTCACCTGCCCATCCTTCTCCAAACCAAAGGGCAATGAACCCCCTCCATGCAGGGTAGTACATTCAGATCAACTTCCTTGGCAGAGAGCAGGGTGGACAAGGTAAAGGGTGCATCTAGAGGAGCACAAGGAAGATAACTGGCACCCTATCAGAAAGAGTGTCATCAGCATGCGTTTAGTGTTGTAAATGGAAAGCCAGAGATTGGTGCAGAATCCAATTGGATTTCACTTAAACGTAAGCATGTGACTCTCCCATATGGATAGAATGTGAAAGGAATTCTGAATAGTTTCAAGCAATGGGAGCTTTATTGAATGTATTGGTAAATCAAATAGTGAAACAACCTAGGTAAGAGATTAGGGACTCAAATCACACTAAGATTTAAGTATATGGATAACCTGAATTCAAGTGACGCGGGCAGTGAGACAACCCTATTGGTGGGCATGGACTTGGAATTTCTATTGACATAGCAACCATAAAATAGGACTCTGCTTCTCCCTCCAGGTCACTCAGAAGATGATCCTGGAAGACTGCCCTTCCAAACTTCACCCTCACAACCAATCTAGAAGGCACCCCAAATTGTTGGTATAGATAATCCCAGATTACCTGGAGGTCCCTTAATTGTTTCCTTGGATGTAAGTGACTTCAGTTCTTCAAAGATTTAGAACTAGGGGCGCCTGGGTGGCTCAGTCGGTTAAGCATCTGACTCTTGATTTCTCTCATGGTTGTGAGATCGAGCCCCGCATCAGCCTCTGTGTTGGGTGTGGAGGCTGCTTAAGGTTCTCTCTCTTCCTCTGCCCCCTCCTTGGCTCACACTTGTGCTCTCATGCTCTCTCTCTCTCTTTCTGTCTCTCTCTCTCTCTCAAAAAAAAAAAAAGATTTAGAATTAATTGTAGAAATGACTAAGTAAATCAAACCCATCTAACTTCTAGTTAGATTTGAAAATATAACATTTACAAACATGTGTATACCATGTTTATATTTAAATATTTAGAATATATAAGATATATTAGAATATATAAGAATATTTAGAATATATTATATAAGAATATATAATATATAGATATATATATAATTTAAATATATATTAGAATATATATTTAGAATATATAAGATAATTTGTATTAGATTTCATTTGTGGTCTGTTAGATTAGCTATTATAGTAGAATTAAATTAATCTAATTAAAAAATTTTTAAATGTTTATTTTTGAGAGAGAGAGAGACAAAGCATGAGCAGGGGAGGGGCAGAGAGAGAGGGAGACACAGAATCTGAAACAGGCCCTAGGCTCTGAGCTGAAGCACAGACCCCAACATGGGGCTCGAACCCACAGACCACAAGATCATGACCTGAGCCAAAGTCGGACGCTTTACCAACTGAGCCACCCAGGTGCCCCTGTGATTCTAATTTTTAAAAATATTTTGTTAGTCTTACAAATGGAATAATAAGATTTGTAGTTGAACTTGGAAGCTTACGGAAAAACTAGATTTTACTGTTACTTCAATAAATTGTTAATTAAAAACTAATCTGTGAATAATCTCCTTTTGCAGGATATGTTGCCTCAAAGACACAAAAATACTCATTTCAGCATAAAATGAGTTTTTACCCTCTTACCTCAAGAATCATACCCACACACTGATGAGAACAAGGGTGAAAGCCAGCCAATGCAGGAATGGCACCTGACTTAGCAAAGTTAAGACTACAGGTCGTACCAAGGCTCATATAGTTGGTGGCACCAAGCATTTAGGAAAAGGGAGGGAGGAGGAGACTGAAAACTGATGGAATGGTTGAAAGTCCATATAAAGTGCAGTCAGACCACCGACTCCCATGCCCGTCAGTCCACCCTAGTCAGAAATGGCAATCAGAATCCAAGAGGCTCTACACCCAAGAACAGCATACCTGGAGGAGGGCAAGGGAGAAGTGTCCAACAGAAAACTCACAAGGTGAGTCCTCTGGCTCCCTTCCTTGCCCAGCTCCAGAATGCCAGCACCCTCTGTGTTTTTGAGCCTGGTCTGAGGCCTTCCCTGTGAACAGATGAACCACCCTATGTCCTCCCAATGAATTCCTTTTCTGTTAGTCTGAGTCAGTTTCTATGCCTGCAACAAGGAACTTTGATTAAAATAACATTTCATTATCACCTCACGCCAGTCAGAGTGGCCAAAATGAACAAATCAGGAGACTATAGATGCTGGAGAGGATGAGGAGAAACGGGAACCCTCTTGCACTGTTGGTGGGAATGCAAATTGGTGCAGCCACTCTGGAAAGCAGTGTGGAGGTTCCTCAGAAAATTAAAAATAGACCTACCCTATGACCCAGCAATAGCACTGCTAGGAATTTACCCAAGGGATACAGGAGTACTGATGCATAGGGGCACTTGTACCCCAATGTTTATAGCAGCACTCTCAACAATAGCCAAATTATGGAAAGAGCCTAAATGTCCATCAACTGATGAATGGATAAAAAAATTGTGGTTTATATACACAATGGAGTACTACATGGCATTGAGAAAGAACGAAATATGGCCCTTTGTAGCAACGTGGATGGAACTGGAGAGTGTGATGCTAAGTGAAATAAGCCATACAGAGAAAGACAGATACCATATGTTTTCACTCTTATGTGGATCCTGAGAAACTTAACAGAAACCCATGGGGGAGGGGGAAGAAAAAAAAAAAAAAAGAGGTTAGAGTGGGAGAGAGCCAAAGCATAAGAAACTCTTAAAAACTGAGAACAAACTGAGGGTTGATGGGGGGGTGGGAGGGAGGGGAGGGTGGGTGATGGGTATTGAGGAGGGCACCTTTTGGGATGAGCACTGGGTGTTGTATGGAAACCAATTTGACAATAAATTTCATATATTGAAAAAAAATAAAATAAAATAACATTTCACACTTATCTTGTGTTAATTCCATTCATTTATGTCTGCATCCATTCTCCATGAGGGTAATTCCAAGTTTGATTTGGCTCATCATTTACCTGTGGAAACTAGTATTGTGCCTGGTACTTAGTAGGCACTCACTAAATGCTTATTAAATAATTGAGTGAATGAAGCCTTCCCTGTAGCTTATATATACTCTTCACTGTATCTTCTATCTCAATTATGGAAGTTATCACATCAAATATATTAATTTGTTTAAAGATATTTCCCATGTTAGAAATTAACTTCAAGACTGGAGGTCCTACTTGGTTCATTTTATTTTATTTTTTAAAGTATTTATTTATTTATTTGAGAGAGAGCCAGCAGGGGAGCAGCAGAGAAAGAGGGAGACAGAGATAATCCCAAGCAGACTCCACACTGTCAGTTTGGAGCCCGACTTGGAGCTGGAACTCACAAACTGTGAGATCATGTCCTGAGCAGAGACCAAGAGTCGGATGCTTAACCGACTGAGCCACCCAGGTGCCTCAATACCCAGTTCATTTTATTTTATTTTTTTTCGGTGTTTATTATTTTTGAGAGAGAGATAGAGCACAAGCAGGGGAGGGGCAGAGAGAGAAGGAGACACAGAATCTGAAGCAGGCTCCAGGCTTAGCTGTCAGCACAGAGCCCAATGCAGGGCTCGAACTCACAAACCGGGAGATCATGACCTGAGCCGAAGTCGGACGCTTTACTGACTGAGCTACCCAGGCACTCCTACCCAGTTCATTTTAAAAAACTGATTCCTAGGGAGGAGCTTGGACACAATAGGTAGAGAATGAAGGAAGGCAGGAAGGAGGGAATATGTGTCAAGTCATCGTGTTACTGTTGAACATAGCAAAGAAGAATATGGTGCTCCCTGACTTAACAAGGGTGCACAGTGTGGTGAGGGAGATAGGTAAACGGATTATCAGAGTGAGCATTTGGTAGAACATACTGTGCAAGATGTTTTGGAAAGGAAGGTAAGACCAGTTGGCAGATGGAGTGGGGAACCATGAGTGAAAAGGCACCCAGATGTGAAAATTACGGTGTTAGAGAGAGTGCCGGTATGATGGATCACAGGATAGCCAAAGCTGCGATGAAATTGTCCAGACTGTGGGCTGAGGTTGCCTCTGGGGAGTTGAGCCTGAAAGTGAGCAGTAGGTTAAGAAGATGTCAAGTAATTCTGTAAATTGAAGGTAAGAGGAATAAGTTTTGTGATTGGTTAACTTATTTTATTTAAAAAAATTTTTTTAAATGTTTATTTTATTTTTGAGAGAGAGAGAGACAGCGTGAGTGGGGGAGGAGCAGAGAGGGAGGGAGACACAGAATCCCAAGCAGGCTCCAGCTCTCAGCTGTCAGCAAGGAGCCGGAGAGATCATGACCTGAGCGGAAGTCAGAAGATTAACCAACTGAGCCACCCAGGCACCCCAATGTGATTGGTGAATAATGAGCTGAGTCTGCTCAGCCTTGTCTCTTTCTCTTCTCTCTTCTTTCTCTCCCTTCCTTTTTCCTCTTTTCCTTTCTCCTTCTCTCTTTCACTTCCTCCTTTCTCCCCCCCACCTTCTCCTCCTCCTCCTTCTCTTTCTTCTTCTTCAGTGGCCTGTCTTCTGCTGTCCAGAATTCCCAGTGCTGCTCTGTCTTGGGTTAAGGGGCACTGTAGTTGTCCGGCTGTGCTAAGTGTGAGTGGCTATGCCTGCAACTAGGGAACGGGTCGGGGGAATATTAGTAAACCCAAATTACTGCAGACTCAGAGCTGTGTTCTCCAATAAGCTTTATTAGTAATGAAAGCAATGGTCTGATCTCCATCTCTTTCAATTGGTTATGGTTTCAGGAGGGGAAAGGGGGTTTTATTTATTGGCCTCCTCAAAACCCAACAATCTGGAATTCTGAGCACTTGGGGCAACTTAAATACAAATAATCTGAAATATATAACATTTGGACCAGAAAATTAGAACAAACAGGAGGAAAGATACGGGTTTGGGGGTCAAAGAGGATCTAGAAAAACAGGAACAAGAACAGTATAAGTCAAGATTCCTGTTGCAACTGTTCTGTTTTCTTGAGTAGATCAGAAAATACAAGACAGTTTCTCTCAAGCTTTGGGCCCTTCAGTAGAGCCTGGGGAGTTTGTTAAAAACACAGACGCATGGGGCCCATGACTTGCACACAGAAGACCTTGGGTGGGGCCCTGCACCTGTGTGTTTAACCAGCCTCTGAGGTGTTTAACCCCCCAAAGTTTGGAAACCTCAGAGTTTAAGGATCCCCAGTCATTGTTATCAAGGGCAAAAACACTTTTCAAAACATTTCATATCATGCTGGAACCAGGTGGGCAGTTTCTGCAGAAAGCCAGCAACACAACAGAAGCGTATGAGAAAATCATAGGATTGAAGGAGAGGGGTGCTGGCTGGGGAAGAAGAAAGGTCAAGGCACACCAGAAGGAGAGAAATGCAGGAACAGTTTAGTTGGCAGGCTGAATATGCAATCACAGGCCAAGTTATGCAGTGACTTGAAGCCCAAGGTCATGGAATGCAAACAGTTCCTTGGGAACCTGAAAGGGTGGCACACATTTACAGGGAAAAGAGCCTTGCTTCCAGAGTTCCTGTTCCAGCCAGGCTTCTGGCCAAATGTCTTGAGTCACAATCCCCTGGGATCCTGTTTCTACTGGGAACTGGCCCAGAGAAAGGCCTACCCTCCTCATCTACCTTTATAGACACATGGTGGAGCCAACGATGGCTCTCTGTGGATGAGATAACATTCAAAAATGCTTTCTAAAGCATAAAGCAGTAAACAAAGGTAAACCTTATTACTCTGATTCCCCTGGGTCTTGTCTTTCCTGATGCCTTCCACCATGAGTGTTCTTAGGACACTCAGCTCCTTACAGGCTGGCATTGTGTCAGTTAACAGTTTGTAAGTGCTCAGCTATTTACATTGGCTCAGCTATTTACATTGAAGTCTTGAATATGAGGCAGCAGGCATTTTTTTCTTTTTTAAAATCAGTGTGCAGCCTTTTCTTCCTCCCCCCTCCCCCACTTCCTCCCTGAGTCACTGCTCATGAACTCTCTTCTCACAGATACTCCTGTCTTGACAGCCCACTAAATGGTTTTCTTATGCTGCAAGAAACAATTTGTTTCTTGCAGCATAAGGAACAAATATTTGCAAACAAATATTTCTGCTGGATGACTACCGCTCTTGAATTGAAACAGGGCCTCTATTAGAGGTGACTGATCTACCATATTCCAAACTCACCTTCTATTTTGTCTCTGTAAAGCACAAGATGGTTGTGGGGAAAAAAAAAAAAAACCCAACCAAACAAACAATCAAAAAAAACAACTGTTGCCCTTCAGGAAGTTGAAAAGTTTAGGGGTGAACATAAACATCCTGTGCTTTCTGTAAGCACTCACTTATTGATCATGAATCGATGTGACCTATTCTCAAAGGGGTGTTTATTTTCCCCCTCCAGTTATTGGTTCATTCCCTTGACAAATATTTCTTGAGAACTATCATGTAGTAGGCCCTGAGCTAGGCCCCAGGACTCCACTAGTGACCAAAATGGAAGAGATCCACAACACTGAAGAGCTCAGGTAAAAATGTCCCAAGATATTGCCTGCAAGGTAAATAGTACTTATGTATCTGGTATTATAGGACCAAAGTAGCAAACATGGAATATTTGGGGGTGAGGGTGGGAAAGGCACAGAATGCAATAAAATAGTTCTGGGAGTAAGAGTGCGTGGAATAGAACCCCTCTAATTCCTCCAGCGCGGCATTCTTGCTTGGTCCCTCCCTGTATCATAATGCAAAGGCACTTGTGGTTGGAGTCCTAGAGGGAACAGAGACTGGAAAACAAAACAAAATGAAACAAAACAAAACACAGTTGAGAGTGAGGCCTGACAAAAAGCCAAAGAAGATTAATTAGCTAAGAATTTTGCCTAGTGCTATTCAGCTTAGTGGAGCTATCTGGTCAATATAATTTATTCAGTACCATGGACCAGCATCCTTCCATGAGTTTTGAGTGTATAATATAATCCTTGATCAGCACTGAAAGAACTTTGAATATCTCTTAAGGCTGTTGAAATTTGTGAATTGGATTATTTAATGTTTTAAGTAGGTTTTACATTCACACAGTCCAAAATCTAAGAGGTACAAAAGTATAAGTGAAATGTCTCCCTTTTACTTCTGTTTTCTAATACCCAACACTCCTGTTCTGAAGGAATCGATTCAGTTTGGTCGATATCCTTGTTTTATCTATATTTTATGGATATAATAAGGAGGATTCTTGACTAGATTTCTAACTTGAGAATAGACCTAATCTTGGTCCTGTGGCAACCTGTCCTTCTAGACTGTATCCTGTTCTACAGGACTGACATGAATCAGAAGTTCAGATTTTATTTTTCAGATGAGTATAGGGTGAGCTGTTCTCAAGGGGGAAAAGAACGGGAAAAACAACTAGAAGAGGCATGAAAAAATATATTTTAGTATTAATACTCTTAAGAGTGTTTTATGCCATCAAACAGCTTCTGCCAAACAAAGTTATACTGTCAAGTTTTAAAAATCTTGTTTCCTAAGGAAAACTATACCTAGTTCTATTAAGATTATAAAAATAATAGGCCTTGTTAAGAGCTATGTAGTGTTCATTTAAACTTCACAACAGTCACACGTGGGTACATTTTATACATGAAGAAAATCAAAGCTAGACAAGCTAAGCAAATATTAAGTTTTCAAACCTAGATCAGGGCTCCAGAACTCTCACTCTTACTTTGCATGATACTCATTATCTATCCTAATAGAGAATAGCCAAAAAAGGCACATGGCAACATTTTGGGTTCATCCATTCTTGTTGATGTTTATTCAAAATCTTTTATTCTCAAATTTTAGGATCCATCAAAATCACTCATATTTAAATGCAGATTCCCAGGCCTCACCACTGACTTAGAGAATTAGAATCTCTGAGGGAAGGGCTCTGGACATGCTTATTCTAACCAGCACTTGGAATCACAGGCAGGTGACACTAAGGCAGGTGGCTGTAAGCATACTAACAAATGTACCTGTGATAGTTCGTGTTTTCCAAAGTTGGCCACAACCATATCTTCCATCACACACATACTGTGGTAGTTTCTAGAATCTCTCCACTCCCTTTTCAAGAGGTGGAGTCCATGCCACATACCTTGGAAACTGCGTGGGTTTTTGTGATTAGTCAACCAATAAATTATCATGGGAGATGCAATGTGACTCCCAGGGCTAGGTCAAAAAAGACGATTCAGCCTCTGTTTTTGCTAGCTAGAATAGTCGCCCATGGAATCTAGCCACCATGTACTGAGAAAGGCAAAGCTGCCCCGGGGAGAGGCCCACTTGGAGAGAAACTCATAGTCCGCATGAACTTGCCAGCAATGTGAGCCATCTTGGAAGTGGATCTGGGCCCATTCAGGCTGCCCAGGCTGACACAGCACAGCATGGGGCAGAGATGTGCCTTCCATGCCAAGCCCTGCCCGAATTGCAGATTCAAGAGCTAAGTAAATGATTGTTGTCGTTTTAAACAGTAAGGTTGAGCTGGTTTGTTAGGCAACAAGATAACTGGAAGAACACACTTCTAACCTAATAGTCATGCTGCTTTTCTTCCTATCAGGGTGAATTCTCCTGGGCCTTCTCTAAAATATTCTGAAAGTATCCTTGTCCGATGTCATTTACTATCCCAGATTCTTCTAATCACAGAACCACTCATTTCAGGCTTCTGGTTATGTGAAGTTCTCATTATTACCTCTGAGGCTTGGTTTCTCATCTAAAAAGCACGGGTAATAAGAGAACCTGCCTTATGAACTTTATAGTTAGATGAGGTAATCCATGTAATCATTTTGCATTGTGCCCCACACATGTTTTCTTATCATTTTTACTAGTTTTCTTGCACTCATAGTCTCCACTTCTTTAATGCTCTCTCTCTTTCTCTACATATAAATAGATGTAGATACAGACATAGATATACAATTATTTTCTTGTAGTCCAGTGCCATTTCACAGGCTATTTACTATGCCTGACATGCTCTTCCCTACCAGGTCGGTTAGACTCTCATTTATCCTTGAAGTACTTCACTTCTTCGGGAAACCTTTTCTGACTTGTCAATCAATTAATGCCCCCGTGGGCTCAAACAGCGCCTTGGAGGAACCTCTATTATACCCCTTAACACACTGGGTTGTAATTAATTGTTTACTTGTCTCTCTACTCTATTGGACTCTAAGTTACTTGCAGGCAGTTACGGTCTTTATATTCTCAACTCCCAACACAGCACCTGGCACTCTTTATTCACCGTCTACTGTCTGTGCTGTGCTAGGAAAAACTGTGGTTAAGCAGTTAAGGGGTCCATGTTTTGGGAGACACGCCTAGGATCAAAACAGCTCCACTTTCTCCTGCATAACCTTGGAAAAAGTTAACGTTTCTGAACCTCATTTGTAAAGTGGACATTGTAAAGTGGAGACAACATCTTAAGATTGCTGTGAAGATGAATTAAAATAAAACCCGTGAAAAAACTATAGCAAGCAAGCAATCACCAGGATGTCACAAAATGCTTCCCGAACAATCCCATTTTCAGGTACCGCCACTCTAATCTTCCTTTAGAGCCTTGCGCTCCATGGGTAATCCCTCTTTTAGGGATTACTCTGGGCTCCCTAATCCTGTCCTTGGTCATTCTTCCAGCTAGCAACTCTGCGTCTCAACCACGAGGTCCGGGCGTTCAGAAGCCACTTCCCTGCCCCCAACTCTCTCCAAACCCTTTCTTTCAGCTTTCTCTGGGTTTTAAGGGGACCGATTTATGTGAAATTTAAATATCAAAATTTAAATATCAAAATTCTCTGGCTAGGGTTTTCCCGGATAACTTCCGAAGCCCGCATTTACGAGTTTGGCTACTGAGTTCCCATCTTCCACCTCCCTTAAAGGAAGGGGTCCGCAGCTCAGCTTCACCGCAGTCGTTCACCGCAGCGCCAACTGCGGCCGCGCGCAATGCAGGAACGTTGAATGAACCAAAAAACTAGCGGCTGAATGAATGGGCTGCGTCCGCGCCTGGGCCTCTGTTACGTCGCCCACTGGTGCGGGCGGGGCGCCGGCCCCACAGTCCCACCACCGCGCGGCGAGCTCCGCCACGAGCGCCGGAGCTCCGCGCCGCCCGGCGCCGCCTCCCCCAACTCTCTGCCCCACCGGGACTCGTCACTTCCGCCATCCCCAGGCCCGGGTTGGGCGGGGAACGCGGGGGAGGGGGCCAGGTCCGAGGGAAGCCCGCCCGCGCGCGAGCAGGGACTACATTTCCCGAGGGGCCTCGGCGGCGGCGGCGGCGGCGGGCGCGGCAACGTCCCCCGGAAGTGGAGCCCTGGACTTCCACTCGTGCGTGAGGCGAGCGGAGCCAGAGTCGAGACCAGAGGCCGAACTCGGGATCTGACAAGATGGCCGGGCTGCCCCGCAGGATTATCAAGGTAACCGCCCAGGCCAACCCCCGGCTCTGTGCTCTGCTCTTGCCCGCTCGGCGGACCCGGCGGCGCGGCTCCTCGCTTCCTTCGGCCCGCGGCCGGCGCTGGGAGGCCCGAGGCCAGCGCGGAGAGGGTCTGGCCGCGGCGGCGAGGGAAGTCAGGCGCTGGGGAGGGGGCTCCGGGGAGACTTCCGGCCGCGGTGGGGCAGCCGGGCGGCGGAGACCGGGGGCTTCCAGGTGGCCGCCCCGCAGGCGGGGAAGGCCCGGCCTGCACATTGGCGGAGGGTGGGGCCGCTGGGTTGCGGGGCTCTGGTCTCGGATGCGGGCCGGTGCGGGCCTCTGCAGTCTCTCAGACCACCTGGGAGGAGGCCGCGGGCGCGCGGGAATCGCGGCGGGGCCCGGACTTCGGGCGGGAGCTGTGGCCCGACACAGCTCCTCAGCCCTGGAGCCTTCTTTTGGGCCGGGCGGGAGCGCGGGGGTGCGGAAGCCCCGGATTCAGAATGAATGAACCAGGAGAATGAGGCCGGGCGGGGCCCTATGCCCCGGGAGGCGGCTCCGGGAGGGCCGCGCGTCCTGCAGCAGTAGGCACATGTCCGCCGCTGGCTGCTGGGGTCCGGGGACGTGGGGCTCCGCGTCCCGCTGCCCTCGCTTTCGTGATCTCCTCCCTTTTAAATACGTTTCCGCCCGTTATCTCTGTGAAGTGATTTTACTCTGGTTGGCAAACTCTGAGAGCTGTTTTTGCTCAGAGGGAATAGTTTAACACAGCATTGGGGGAGGGGAGGGGCAGCGCAGGTATGGGAGACTGAAATCCTTTGCCTCTTGATTTTATGCACTTTTAATTTTAAACCATTCTTCGGCTCTTTATAAATACTACACTTTGACAAATGCATATGGAAGCATGGAAATCGACATACTTGTTTTGTAAATTCTTTACGTAATATCAGGTCCTCAGATGTGCAATATTTCTTGCAGTGCACAAAAACAAAACCTTGAACTTTCTTGTCATTTTTAATCAAAATTTTCGTTGTACCTCTATTGCTCAGAACCTCAGAACCTCTGTATGCGAGTTAAAGTGACTAACTTGCAGCATCGTTTCCTTGGCATAGCCTGGTTTGTTCTTCCAGAGTTTGCGGGGAGATTCATAGCAAGCCCAGGATCTTTTGAAGGATGATGTATTGTGTAGTGCTTCGTGCAATTGCACTTAAATATATCTGAGATGGCGAGGGTATCTCTAACCTAAAAGGTGCTTGATTTGGAGAAATAAGACGTTTTATGTGGTAGAAATTCTTAGAAATCAGGGAAGTAGCGTAGATTGTCATGGTATGCTGGAGTTTAATAAAGTGAACCTTCATAGTGAGAAATTTGTTGTATTATGGATTTGTCTCAGATTCTGCACAAGGCAGTTTAATTGCTGTGTGCACTGGATGGTTCTTAACGATGTAGTTTTGCTCATGTGGCCCCATCATGTTTATTGAGGCCCAGTTGAAAATGAGGGATAGAGGATCCCTCATTTAAATTTTTGTTTTCTGTATTTGGGTCATCAACTACATAATACGAATTGATATTCAAGATAATTCTCCAGAACACGTAATGAATTAAAGATTTAACATTTTTTTTTTCCAGTTTGCTTGACTCTGGACATATTCTGCAGTAATACAAAAGCCTTGGATGGAAAAATAAATTCTGTGAAACTTTGTTTAATGAAGTTACAGAAATGACTTATGACAGTGAATTGAGGTCCTCATAATTTAGTTCATTTGGCACACAATAATTTAGTTTACACTAGGTATTTTCATTTTACTACTTAACCAAGACAGTGATAACTCATGATCATGATTTTACAGTATCTTGTGGATAGCACATCTCTATTAAGGGGGCTTGATTTGAGTTTTATCTTGTAAAAGTTAAGTGGTTTAACTTCAGTGCCTTTTATAGCTTATCTTAAAAGAACTGTTTTCTCCAATCCCTTGGAAAGATTACAAGCCTGTAATGTTTTTCCTAGTGCCTGTTGTTGTTATGTATATTTTCCTTTACTCAGTAAAAGTGTTTTTAATGAATTTATTTTTTAATTTTCTAAAATTTACTCGCAAGTTAGTTAGCATATAGTGCAGTAATGATTTCAGGAGTAGAATCCAGTGATTCATCCCCTACATATAACAGCCAGTGCAAAAATGTTTGTTTTTTAATTAAAATTTTTTTATAAGTTTGCCTCCTCTTTGTCAACCACAATACAAGTTTCCATATAGAATGTGATGGTGGTGGTGGTGGTGGACAGCTAATAATAGGATGCTGTTTACCTCCAACTGGTCATTATCTACATTTGCAAAATTCTTTTATTTTTAAGTAATCTCTACACCCAGTGTGGGGCTTGAACCCACGACCCTGAGATCAAGAGTTGCATGCTCCACTGACTGAGCCAGCCAGGCACCCCTACATTTGCAAAATTCTTGAACCTTTTGATACTTGCAGATCTTGATCTTGTGAAGTAGACTACCTTTTATAGTCTAGAAATCATTCAAATGACTTTCCTGGGGCCTTAAAACTGGCAAGAGGCAGAACTTGGATTTTGACCTGGTGTGACCTTCCCTTGCCTCTTATTATAATGAAATTACATAATGTATGTAAACATACCTTGACAACTGAAAATAACTATACAAATATAAGGTGATTTTTTGAATTACTCTTCACACATTTACTGTCCCACTCAGATTCCCCTATACAATCCACTAGCAAATTCTCTAGGCACTTAACTTTCAAAGTATATTCTTTTTTTTTAAGTTTGTTTATTAAAAATTTTTTTCTTATGTTTATTTTATTTTTGAGAGAGAGAGTGACAGAGCGTGAGCAGGTGAGGGGCAGAGAGGGAAACACAGAATCTGAAGCAGGCTCCAGGCTCTGAGCTGTCAGCACAGAGCCCAGCGCCGGGCTTGGCTCAAACCAAGAGATCATGAACCACGAGATCATGACCTGAGCTGAAGTCAGGGGTTTAACCCACTGAGCCACCCAGGTGCCCCTAAATTTTATTTTGAGAGAGAGAATGTGCATGCACGCCCTGCGTGAACACACATGGGAAGGGCAGAGAGAGAATCCGAAGCAGGCTCTGCACTATCAGTGCAGAGCCAGATAATGGGGCTCAAACTCACAAATCGTAGATCAAGACCTGAGCTGAAATCAGGAGTCAGACGCTTAACCTGCTGATCCACCCAGACATATTTTATCAGACACATTTACTCATCTCTCTGAAATCACTTTTCAGTTCTATCATTTGCTGCCTAGTCTACTGTATTAGCCTCCTAAGCAGCTGCTAGTGTTACCTTTTAAAATACAGATCATGTCACTCCCCTTCTCAGAACTCTACAAAGGTTCGCCATCACATTTAGAATAAAATCTGGACTCCCCCCATCCCCACTTAGTTTCAAGGTCTGCCTTGCATCTTCCTACCTCGGAGGTCATCTCCTGTGTGTCTCTCCTTGGGTCACTCCACTGTAGCCACACTTGCTTTGCTGTACACTGAACAATAAGAGACTAAGTTTGTTCCAGTCACAGGGCTTTCCTTCTGTTTACTGCATTGCTTGTTTTGGCTTATTGTTCAGTTCTTGACTCACGTGTCACCTCAAAACACAGTTTTCCTCTCCCCCTCCTCTGTAGTTCCTCTTTATTCCCTTTATTTCCCTCTCTGTGTAGCAGTTATCACTATTTGAAGTTATATTTTATACCATTTATCTCTGCTCCTACTAAATCTCCATGAAGACAGGGATTCTTAGAATACTTGGGCATTGCTCTAATATCTAAAGGATGTGGTAGGCACTGAACCGTTGGTTGAATGAATGAATGTGCTTTAATTTCTGGAAGACGTTTTAGGAGAGTTAGGCTATATCATAACTTGACATTGTTATTGCTTAGTAGATTCTATCTAAACCAGTGTCTGAGCTAAAAGTCAATCTCTGAGCTAAAAGTTAATCTCTACTTCATTGAAAAGTAAGTCGATTTTTTATTCTGTCTAATAGGGAATACATACATAGAGCACAGCACTTGAAAGGTTCTAAAGGGTATATGGAGAAAATTAATACTCTCCTCTGTCCTTCAGCATTGAAGTTCTCCTGCCCAGACAACCATTATTTTTATTGTGTTCTTCCAGAAAGACAGAGAGACTTAGTATGTATATAGTAGGTTTGTTCCCCTCCTCCTGTTGCTAATACCTTACTTAGTCTTTTCCCTCCAAACCAATATATCTTTGAGGTGACCCATTTTTTTTTTAATGTTTATTTTTGAGACAGAGAGCGAGCAGGGGAGGGTCAGAGAGAGAGGGAGACACAGAATCCGAAACAGCCTCCACGCTCTGAGCGGTCAGCACAGAACCTGATGCCGTGCTCGAACCCACATACCATGAGATCGTGACCCGAGCTGAAGTCCGATGCCTAACCGACTGAGCCACCCAGGCACCCCCGGGTGACTCCTTTTTTAAAGGGGTTCTTTGTGGAACCGTATGGTTAGACCTTATTGCTGACTTTTAGATTGTCCTCCAAATTTGCATGCAAACAGTGCTGTAATAGTCTCATAGTTAGAGGTATTTTGTACACATGTGAGTTACAGTGAATCTTGGCAGTTTCATGTTTTGCTAGAATTTTTAGAATTTGCTTTTTTCTCTTTTCCTGGGCCAGAGCTTTTTTAGTCTCTCAAAGTGACTGAGCAATTAAAGCTTGAAATCACATTAAAAGACACCTAAAATAAAAGGTCCTCCCTAACCTACTCGTCATAAAGAATTACAGTTACTTGGGGGGCAGATAAATGAGATCTGTTGTTGTGGCCTTGGTCAAAAATTTATTTCAGATTTACATGTTACGTTAAGAGTGGTGTTCTTTTGGGGTGCCTGGGTGGCTCCGTTGGTTGAGTGTCTAACTTCTGCTCAGGTCGTGATCTTGTGGCTTGTGGGTTTGAGCCCTGTGTCGGGCACTGTGCTGACAGCTCAGAGCCTGGAGCCTGCTTCAGATTCTGTGTCTCTCTCTTTCTCTGCTCATCCTCCACTCATGCCCTGTCTTTGTCTCTCTCACTCTCAAAAATAAACAAAAAAATAAAAAAATAGAGTGATGTTCTTTTGTCTTCTCAAAATAAATCATGAAAACTAAAATATAGCCTTAAGAAACAGTAGTTAACTTACTCAAGGAGTTGACTTATTTGATTAAAACCTGGCAAACCAACCTGCTTAGATTAGATTTTTATTCTTCTGTTGGTGAGGTTTGGTTCCAGATTTTTAAAAACCTGATGTGATCTGACTCTGCATTTAGGCTTGAGTTGTGTATACTGTTTACTTTAATAATTTTGATTTTTAAAAATACAGATGTCACTTTTTCCCTATCACTGTTTATTTTCCTTATTTATTTTTTGAGAGAGGAGAGAGAGAGAGAGAATGGGACAGACAGAACACGTGCATGTGTGTGTGCGTGAGCAGGGGAGGGGCAGAGGAAGAAGGAGAGAGAGAATCTTAAGCAGGCTCCATGCTTAGCTCAGCCTGAGCTGAAATCAAGAGTATGGTGCTTAACCAACTGAGCCACCCAGGCCCCCCCTCCCCCAGCACTATTTAAAAGCCACTCATTTGATCATTGGATATCTATTCTAGTATATAAGGTAGTTTTTACTAAGAAAAATTATTTAGGAAACTGGCCCTTTTTTTAAGCCTTGAAAGTTCAGTAATGTTTTTTTCCCATTTAAAAAAAAGCCATGAAATCCTTACGTGATGAGGATGGACTTGTTATATGTAATTAAAACATCCTTAGGAAACTGATAAACTTTTATAGTAAATATTTGACCAGAAACAGTGTGATTCTTGGCTCTTTTGGTTGTTGTCCCAATTTAAGAATTTTCTGACCATCCTAGGAAAATAAGCCTTACTTTTGCGGGTGACTTCTGGGGATTCAGATTTTTTTTTTTTTAAAGTTCATTTATTTTTAGAGAGTGTGCACATTCTAGTGCTGGAGAGGGGCAGAGACAAAGAATCCCAAGCAGGCTCTGCCCCGTAGAGTATGCCAAAATCTAGTCAGGATGTTAAACCAGCTGAGCCACCTAGGTGCGTTGGGATTCAGATTCTTGACAAGCTTATTTGTAAATCATCTTGGTCTCCATGGATTCCAGGTTAAGAATCCCTGGACTACTTTTGGTAGTGATTAAACTTTCAGGTTATAAGGATATTGTTTAATATACTGCCTAATGTTTTGATTATGAAATGTGGGCATAATTGAAAGTAAATTAAAAATAGTTATTTATTTTTTAAGTTTATTTTGAGAGAGCATGAGCAGGGGAAGGACAGAGAGAGGGAGAATCTGAAGTGGGCTCTGTGCTGTCCGTGCAGAGCCCGATGCAGGCTCAAACCTATGAAACTGTAAGATCATGACCTGAGCCAAAATCCAGAGCCTAATGCTTAACTGACTGAGCCATCCAGGCGCCTCTCCTGTGTTATTTAAGCTTCTCTCTGTCAAGCACTTTCTTCAGTCCAGGTTGATCAGCTCTCCCACAATAGAAACTGAGTTTTGTCAGATTATCAAGCATTGCCTGAGTATCCACCATGCTGACTAATTATGGCATCAGAAATATGCATTTGGTTAGCAGAAGTTCATAATTTTTTCCACACTTGTGACCACTTCATAGGCATAGAGTTTTACACGTTAGAATGCCGATTGTTTTCATTCTCTGATGAGTCTGTAGGCAAAGAAGTTGGATAACTAGGATTCTGCTTACAAGTTGATATCTTTGCTTTTCCCCTCTATACCTTATAGGATGGTTTACTTGCGTGTAAGTGGTTTTAAGAAGAAAGTAAGTTGTGCTACAGATTCAGGTAGTATGGATTGTGAACATAACATTTAAATCTGTTATCATGAGTTACAGATACGTATGCACTAGAGAAATACAGAAACAAGGAGATGAGGATAGCATCCACCAGGGCTTTGGGCATTACAGTTGTAGTAATCACAGTTTTGATGCAGGTGCCTAATTACTATATAATTTCATTTTCCAAAAACAAAATAGATCTGAAAGGCGTATGTAGTAATTTTATATCAAGAATACTCCTGTATGAAAGATGAGTTGGACTTGTATTTTATTATATAGTTGAAATTTTCTTTGCAAATTTAGGGTATGAAGGACATCAGCATGAATATATAAATTAGGAGGTGGAATAATAGGGAATCAGTTAACTTCACCTGAAGTCTTAGCAATTTCTAAAAATGCTTCCTAAGTGACCTTTTTTTTTTTTTTTTTTTAATGTTAAATAGTTCTCTTTAATTTGTGGATTAGATATGATGTAAGATCACCATAGTCTGAGAACTGGTCCTAGCATCTCTGGTGGCAGAAACTATTATGTGATTGGATGAGCCCTCAGAGAATCAACAGAAAGACTTCTTTGTCTTTCAGAGCTGTACCACACTATTCAGGGTATTGTATATTTGCTAAAGTCCTGGTTGTAGCTATTCTAAAATCCCCTGAGGATCCTTAGAGATCAAAATTTTTATAATTCTGACTTGGCCTACAACTCAGATGTTTCTAAATTATTAGGATTCAGCTATAAAAGTCCTCCTATGTTATTTATTATAAATAAATAAGTGTAATCTCTGTGCCCAACTTCAGACTCGAACTCATGACCCCGAGATCAAGAGTCACATGCTCTATTGACTGAGCCAGCCTAGTGTCTCTAAAGTGCTTTTAGACATTGGTTTCAGAATCTAATGTTGACATATTTTGCTTTTTGGCTATTTCCTGTTGAGATTTTAAACTCTTAGTTTTCAGTATGTGTCTCTCAGTAATTTGGTCTGTTTTGGGCCAATCTGTTTTTTATTTTCAAAGTCTTTACAATCTAGTAACTGAAGGCATTGTACAATACCAGGAAAATACTAGAAGGAAGCATAACATGTTATTTTTATGTTTTGAGACTATGGGTGCCTTTATTTCTTCACAACTTTTAAAGATGTTTTCATTTATTCTAAGGAAAATGTCCCCATAAAGTCTGTGTTTTTATGACCCTTAAGGACATTACCATCCACTTCACCCCCTTAAAATAGGGCAGGGACAAAAGTGACTTTAGTAAGCTATTTAAGAGCCCAATACCGAGTTTCATTTTTCCATAACATTGCAATTTGTCTGCCTTTTTATTATCCTTTTTTAAAAATCCATTCTTAAGGCATGTTTCAGTTCAATTAAATGGGCATTTATTGAAATGCATAATGCATATTTAGCTCTAAGCTAGGTGAACAAGGAAGACATCCCTGTCTAAGAAACACGTCATGAAACAAGAAATTAGGTGAGGTGAGTTGTGAGAGAAGATATACATGAGATTTACCCTAGTCTGAGGGTCCAGGAAAGTAAGGATGAGAGAATGTTATTAAAGTTGAAGAGAAGGAGGGAGTGAGTTTGGGTAGATGGAATAGCAGGTAGGAAAGCTGGAAGGAGAAAGGGAGTGGGAGAAAGTGCACAAAAGTATAGCATATTCCAGAAATCCAGTATGTGTGATGGATAGGGTCTTATATATAATTATCAAGTTCCCACAAGAACTATTAGTGTCCAAATACTACGTGTAGAGAGTTGACATCAAGAACTGTTGGGCAAAGAAAGCATTGTTAAGTTTTGAATTGTTAAATTCAGACTTAGGGTATGAATCATTCACCAGAATGCCGTGTGGCAACTGTTCTTGAAGCGAGATTGGTCATACGGTTTTTATTATGTAAGGAAGACATCTTTTATTGAGCACTTACTATGTATGATGCATTGTTCTAAGCATGTTACATGCATTAATTTATTTAATTCCAACAGCAATCCTATGATATGGATGTTAGTATTAGTCCTGCATTACAGATATAGAAGCCTGCACAGAGGTGTTAAATGGTTGGTGGAGCTGTGATACGAACCTCTGCAGTCTAAATCTATAGACTGCAGGTGCTGTAGATGGAAGGCGCCAGAGCTTATCTGCCCCTCGATAATAACTGGCACTGTATGTATTTTTATATTTTATCATTTGGACAGATGAAGTGGAAAAACATGTTCATGTGCAGAGTGTAAGTGCTTAGCTTTCTTCTTTTTCATCAGAAGTCTCCTTATTGCAGTTTAATTAGAGGCTTTTGCACAAGTGAGTCCCTGTTTAGTAATAGTTTCACATAGGACAGAATGCCTCTGGTCTGGGGCGGTATATTCCTCTCCTGCCCTTCTGAATCCTTGCATTTGGGGAAGTTTGGGGTTCTGGTGAGAAGGAACTAAAGAGCAGCTATTCCCTTCTTTCTTGCTATTTCTTACTAGCAAAATACATTTGAGGTATCACTGCATCAGAGCATAGTGTCTCTAATGTTAATTTTAAACGATATTTTCACCCAGGGGCACCTGGGTGGCTTAGTTGGTTAAATATGCAACTCCTGATCTCAGCTCATCTCGGGGTCATGAGTTCAAGCTCTGCGTAGGGCTCCATGCTGGGAGTGGAGCCTACTTAAAAAAAAATTTTTTTTCACTCATTAAGCCTAAAAATAGATTAGAATTATTACACTCATTTATACATTAAATTGAATTTTGTGTTTTCAACCCACGGTGGATATTTGTGTCTGACTGTTTTCCTCACTCTCATTTGGAGAGAGTAGGGAAGAGTGCTGTTCCAGTAGAATTTTCCCTACACACCTGCATATACTAGAATTCTTGTTTTGGCTTTTTAGAAAAGTCATTTTTTACAGTTGGAGGCACAGTGATTTACAGCTGTAAACCTTGCAGTTTCTTGCCTTTACATTTTTTCAAATAAAGCACTCTGTCCACCCTGTCTTTATTGGTGCCCTTCAGGAAAGGGTTAAGCTGTGCTGCAAGCTCCATTCAGGTTCCTACCACTGATACATTGGAGATCAGTGAATACTTGGCCAAACCTCGCCTGTTTCCTGTCAGAATCTTCTCCCAGTTTCATTGGGAAGGCTGCTGGTGTATGGGTGTAGAAACTAGAAGATATTTTCTGTGAACACTTGTTTATGATCTGAGTTCATGGTTGTACATCAGAATTATCCGGGGCATTCATAAATTTGACATACACCAGCCTAGCATGGTTTGTTGTTGTTGTTGTTATGTTTTAAGATCTCCAGATGGTTTTTATGGGCATTTTGCAGGTACAATGGCCTTGTGTGTGCTCCACTTCAATGTAAAGATGGGTAGAATGTGGGGGATACAGGATATAAGTAAAGTCACATAGCCAGGACCTTCTCATTTGTAGAAAGCACGGCATCAATGGAAACGCCAAAGACATGACAGTTTGGGGGTGGGGAAACCTTCAAGACTGGTTTAGGGAAAGAGTTTTTAGAATGACATTTGAGTTCACATTTGAAGGCTGAGTAGAAAAGTGAGGTGGGTGTGTGTGTGTGTGTGGAGAGTAGAATGTCATTTCAGGTTAGGCATCTCAGAATCTCCAGGAAGATACTTGAGCAGTGCTAAAGCTGTAATGTGAGTCAGCACTTCTTTGCTTGGACCACAGACATTTTAAATGCAGTCTTAATTTGAAAAATTTTTTTCTCCAGAAGTCTAGTTTATGAATGTATTCATTATAAACATTCAATTAATAGACTAAGTATGTTCTATAATAAAATAATACAGAATTATTTCCTCCTCATTTTCTTTTGCTATTTTAGTCTTCAGTTCATAGGTTGAATGACTAAAATCTTACTGAATATGGAAGGAAAAACCTAAATGCTCCATTTATTTTTTTGAGATATAACTCGTGTTCCATAAAATTCATCCATTTGAAATGTACACTTCAGTGATTTTAATAATTGACAAAGTTGTGCAGCCATAACCACTAATTCCAGAACATTTTCATCACCCCGAAAAGAAACCCTACACCCATTAGCAGTTAATATTCACCCCTTCTCCTTCAACCTCCGAGAACTGTTTATCTACTTTCTGTCTCTCTGGTTTCATCTGTTTCTGGACATTTCATGTAAATGGAATCATAATACATGGCATTTTGTGTCTGGCTTCTTTCACTTAGCATGTTTTCAAAGTTCATATTGCAGTGTGTGTCAGTACTTCATTCCCTTTCAAAATTTTTAGCTGAAGTTTCCTAAGTTAATAACTTTTAAGAAATGACAGTGCTGAATGAAACAAAACAGTACTTTCAGCAGGTAGGTAATCTGTATTTATTCCCCCAAACTAGTCACATTTGAAACCTGCATTGCTTTAGAACATTTAAGAAATATTCTTGAGCCTTCTAAGCCATTATTGTTTTTTTAAATTGTCAAAGGTAGTAAATCTTTATCTTTAAAGATTAGATTTGATTGCTGGACATTGAGAAAATTAAGCCAATGCTGGTGAACAATGGTTAGGGATCAGCACTGACTTTTATTCTTACCTCAAGGATTAAGAAACTTGGTGACCTTGGCCAAGTCACTTACTTTCCCTGAGAAAACAAGCATGGGAGGGGCGGAGGGAGGGAGGGAGGGAGGGAGGGAGGGAGGGAGGGAGAGAGAGAGAGAGAGAGAGAGAGAGAGAATTTTAAGCAGGCTCCATGCCCAATGAGGGGATCGATCCCATAACCCTGGGATCATGAACTGAGCTGAAATCAAGACTTGGATGCTCAACTGACTAGTCACTCAGGCGCCCCTCAAAGTCCTGTTTTAAAACTTGGTGATTATTTGATCCCTTTGGGCAGAATTTAAAACAGTGAGAAAAGGCCATGATCGCATAGTCCTGGAACTGATTTTTCCCTTTTGGCTTTTAAATTGGAACTTGAAAAATCCCTACCCCCCCCCCTCCCCCCGCGCCCCATGTTAAAATGCTGAGTAGTAAGCAGTATTCTGAAGTATATGTATAGTTTTCTAGTATAACTAATATGCAGGCCTGTATCCTATCAACTTTGAAAGTTTTAAAGCCTCTTTAAATGTTTATGTTCTCTTGGGGTCTCCTTGGACCTTTTCTCATTATATATTCCTTTGAACACATTTATTTGCTTAACTTGGTTTCAGTCCACATCGATCAATTATTCCAAAATCTAGTGCAGAGTTTCAGGTCTTTCCAACTGCCTGCTTTTTATCTTCACTTAGATGTCTTGCAGACATTTTTTTTTCCTTTTTTTTTTTTTTAATTTTAGTTAAATAACGTACAGTGCAATATTCGTTTAAGGAGTATAATTCAATGATCACTTGCATTGAAGTGCTCATCACAGCAAGTGCCCTCCTTAATACCCATCACCCATCTAGCCCATCCCCCACCCACATCCCTCCATCAGCCTTCAGAGTTCTCTTATTATCTCTTGTGGTTTGTTTCCCTCTCTTTTTTCTTTTCTTCCTCCTTTCCATATGTTCATCTGTTCTTCTTAAATTTTACATATGAATGAAATCATTTGATATTTGTCTTTCTCTGACTTATTTTGCTTAGCATGATACATTCTAGCTCCATCCACATTGTTGCCAATGGCAAGATTTCATTCTTTTTGATGGCTGAGTAATATTCTGTATGTATATACCACATCTTTTTTTTTTAATGTTTATTCATTTTTTTGAAAGACAGACACAGAGCACAAGCAGGGGTGGGGCGGAGAGAGAGGGGGACACAGAATCCGAAGCAGGCTCCAGGCTCTGAGCTGTCAGCACACAGCCTGATGTGGGGCTCGAACTCACGAACTGCGAGATCATGACCTGAGCCGAAGTCGGACGCCTAACTGTTTGAGCTACCCAGGCGTCCCTATACCACATCTTCGTTATCCATTCATCAGTCAGTGGGCATTTGGGCTCTTCCATAGTTTGGCTATTGGCTGTTGTTGATAATGTTGCAGACATTTTAAAATCAACTTTTTTTTTTTTTTACAATGAAATGTATTCATATTGCTGTCTCCCCTCATGTGAGTCAGCATTTCTAGTGTTTCTTCTCTTTATTATGTCACCATTAACCCAGTTGCATGAGATTTACTCCTTCTCTTTCCTCCCCTTGTTTCTCTTCCACATGCAGATTGATTCAGCCTGACAAATGTATCTGGCATCTGTTAACCCATTCCTGTCTTCTCTCTTTCCAGTTGTCTTTGTTTGTGGGCCCTTATTCATCCTTTCCTGATTGTTTTTGCAATCTCAGAACTCCTCTCTCTGTCTTCACTCACTGCCAACCCTCTCTCCCCATTTTCCACACCATCATTCTAAAAACATTGATGTGATATGGCTCTCCACTGTATATAGGATGGAGTTCAAACTTTTCAACTTGGCATATATGACTTTTTGACCAGCTGGCCTTTTCATCTTATTTCATTGGCATCTCTTTCCTGTCTCCTCTTTCTTATACAACCTCCGATAGTGATGTTGTTTACCAGCCAAGATGATGTATTTTCTGGCTTCTGGATTATGCCATGTTTGCAAGGAAGCATCCCTCATCAAGTGTGACTGCCCAGCATTCTGTGTTGTTTGGGTTTGTTTCCTCTGCTCTCCTGGGAATGTTCTTAATAACAAGTAGATTGTGGTTTAGAACTAGAAATACTATTTTCTGTTATTTCTATAAGTTCCATGAAAAGAAAATCAGGGATCAAATTTAAGTTCTTTGCTTTGTTTTCTGGGATCCTGTTGAGGCACTCTGGGAAACCCATTGTTGGGTCCTGTTGTTGAGTCATTAATTACAGTGAAAAAATATGTTAAAAAAATTTTTTTTTTACAAATTGTATACACTGAAGGTGTACAGCATGGTGTTTTGATATGTGTATGTATACCTTTTGAAATGATTACTACAAACATGTAAACGTAGGTCTTCCCATAGCTATTTTTTTTTGTTGTGGTCAGAACACTTGAGGTCTATTCTCAGCAAATTCCAAGTGTGCAATACGGTACTATTGTTACATGTGATAAATTAGGTCTCCGGAATTTATTCATCTTATAACTGAAAATTTTTACTTTTTGTTTTTTTCTTATTTTGAAAAATTTTATTCTTTGATTCATACCGTCTTCCCTTTTCCTCCACCTTCTAGCCTCTGTGGTAACCTCTATTCTACTTAGGGTTTGTTTGTTTCTTTTCTTTCTCAAGATTCCACACATAAGTGAGATCATGCATATTTGTCTTTTGGCTTACTTAGCATAGTTTTATTGTTGCAAATGGCAGGATTTACTTATTTTTTTAAAGCTGATGAAAAAATATGTTAATTTGCTCTTTGTAACCATTGGAAAAATAAAATATTTGGCACTTCTTGGGTCAAAGTTTTAAGCACCATATATACTTATTAAAAAGCCTATATAGATCCTTGCTCTGATGGTTCACACACATACATACTAGCCTTTTTGTTTTCTGCTGTTTAATTGATAATAATTGATTAGTCATAACAGGACAATAAACAAAGGTGTTGGAGAATTCTGATGCTGGCCCCTCATTGTAGGGATTACCTTAGCAGGTTTTCCTGTGTTAGAATGCAGTGGGACCCTGACTGCCAAGAACCGAGTCCTACTAGTCAGTGAGCAGGCTTTCGTTCCCTGTGTCCTACAGGTATGTATTTTAAAAATGCAGCTCTTTTAGTCTACTGTCAGTGAAAAAAGAAAGTGAAACTAGCATATGTTCCACCTTATGAGTAATCAAGTTATAGCAATTTTAATATTCTTAGCGTGCACACACATACTTCTTTACTCCAAAGTAGTCCTTTATTTCTTGAGTTGAATCATCAGGCCAGTTATGGTTATGATTTATGTATGTTAATTTTTTAAACATTACAAGTATTATTATGCTGAGTATGTTTGTTCTTTGTACTGATTATAGTTAGTTTTCTCTGTTTATGGCACTGAAAATATTTAATTCTTTCTGCTTCGTATATGTGAGCCACTTCATTTTGCCAATAGCTGGCATATGTAGTCAGAATAATTTAATATTTGATTTTAGTAAAATGAAAGCAAATGTATGGCTGGAGCGGGGGGGGGGGGAGAAACAATAAATTTAAGAAAAAGGGGAAGAAAGAAGGTTATTTTTTTTCTAAGACCCCAAACAGGTTGTATTCCAAGTCCAAAGATTCACTTTAAAATTATAAAATTATGAGGTATCTTGGTGGGGTACCTTGGTATTTCAGTTGGTTAAGCATCTGATTCTTGATTTCTGCTCAGGTCATGATCTCACTAACCAAGAGACCTTACAGTGCAGAGCTTGCTTGGAATTCTCTCCTTTTCTCTGCCCCTGCCCCCAGATTCTCAAATAAATAAACATTTTAAAAAATTATAAAATTGTGCATGTTTCACATTATCATGCTGCCTCTTATATCGTAGAATCAATCCCACAACCTTGGTTGGAAAACAAGTATCTGGAAAAAATGTGATTAATTGCAAAGTACAGAAATGTTGCCCATTTCACTCAGTATTAAGAGTCTTGTTTTTATCTGTAATGAAAAAGCTTTATAATGGAACTGAGAAAGACTGAGAAGGGATATTTATTTATATCCTCTGGCAGGGAGATCCCAAGGATTATTCTCTTAATCTTGTTATCTGCAGTTTACCTTTTTCTGTAGATTCATTTGACTCCCATAGATGTGAAGGTGTTGCCTCAGAGTATTGCTGGACTCTAAATCTTCTGTCAGGGGTATTGGAGAAGTGTGGCTGGGGAGAAGTTGGTCGTATAGGGGTTGGGAATCTCAGAAATCTTGCCAGATTATGAAATTGGGTTGTTCACATTTGGGTATGGCTTGCGTTGAGCACGAATCATCAGATTGTTCTCTGAAGGGCATCTAGCTGTGGTCTGCTGCTTTAAAAAGTGAGGAATGGTGGATCTTAGTTGGTATAGTGTTGGTCTTGACCTCTGTGAAACCTATACATTGTTACCAGTAAACCACATTTTTAAAATGTTGAATTGCGGAGCGCCTGGGTGGCTCAGTCGGTTAAGTGGCCGACTTCGGTTCAGGTCACAATCTCGCGGTCCGTGAGTTCGAGCCCCGCGTCAGGCTCTGTGCTGACTGCTCAGAGCCTGGACCCTGTTTTGGATTCTGTGTCTCCCTCTCTCTCTGACCCTCCCCCGTTCATGCTCTGTCTCTCTCTGTCTCAAAAATAAATAAACGTTAAAAAAAAAATTTAAAAATGTTGAATTGCACTTGACACACAATGTACCATTAGTTTAAGGTGTTACCACATAGTGACTAGGACAAGTTTATACTTTATGCTGTGCTCACCACAAGTGTAACTAGAGTCTGTAACCATGGAAAGCTATTACATTACCATTGACTATATTCCCTGTGCTGTACCTTTTATTCCCATGACTTATTCCATTACTGGAAGCCTGTGTCTCTCACTCCCCTTCACCCATTTTGCTCAATCCCCACACCTTCCTCCCCTCTGGCAACCATCAGTTTATTCTCTGTATTTGTCTGTTTGTGCCTTTTGTTTGTTGTGTTTTTTTAATTCCAAATATGAGTGAAATTATGGTATTTGTATCTGATTTATTTCACTTACATTATACTCTCTAGGTCCATCCATGATTGTCTCAAATGGCAAGATCTCATTCCCTTTTTTTTATAGCTTAATAATATTCCACACACACACACACACACACACACACACACCACATGTTCTATATCCATTCATCTGTTGATGGACACTGGGGCTCCTTTCATACTTTGGCTATTGTATATAATGCTGCAATAAACAGGGATGCATATATTTTCAAATTAGTGTTTTTGAGTAAACCACCCTTTGAATACTGAATTTGATTATTTGATTCTAGTTGTTAGATATGGGCATTGTGGCTTCTACTCATATCCAGTGGAAGGGCTCCCAAACATGTAGGGGCCTGAAGTACTTGCATGGGCACCCTCTAGGATTGGCATTTCCTTAACTGGCATAACTGCCCTTCTACTTCCCAGCTGTCCTTTTATCCTTTGCAGAGTGGAGGGCAGGAGTGGGAGGTTGGGGTGGTACTAAGTGGTGTGCAGGCAGCTGGACTAATCCTTAGTCTGGCAGTTCTGTGAACATGTGGGAACTATCACAGATAAAATGTGTTACCAGGGGGCACCTGGGTGGTTCAGTTGGTTAAGTGTCAGACTTCAGCTCAGGTCATGATCTCATGGTTTGTGAGTTCAAGCCTGGAGTTGGGCTCTCTGCTGTTAGTGCAGAGCCTGCTTTGGATCCTCTCCCCCCTCTCCTTCTCTGTCCCTCCCCTGTGTGTGCATGTGTGCGCTCTATCAAAAATAATAATTAAAAAGTGTTACTTGACTGAAAGGGTGAAAAGAGAGCTTTAAGGTATTGTGGTAGAATAGGAAGCAGGTACCACTCACAAATCTGGGAAGAAAACAGAGAAAAGATTGAAATTATTAAAATTTAGAAACTTGGGTTGAGGGGCCCCAGCTGGGATGTAGACATCTGAAGGGAGATAGGACAATTACACTTAGGGTAAGGGGACCCCTGCTGCAACTCCCCTCCCCCAACATACACACCATTTGACAGTCAGGATTTTTAAAGAGCAACATATAGGGGTGCCTGGGTGGCTCAGTCGGTTAAGCGTCTGACTCTTGATTTAGGCTCAGGTCATGATCTCATTGTTCGTGAGGTTGAGCCCTGCATTGGGCACCACGCTAACAGCACAGAGCCCAGAGCCTGCCTGGGTTTTTTTTCTCTCCCTCTCTCTGCCTGTCCCTTGCACGTGCACACGTGCTCTCTCTCTCAAAATAAATAAATAACCTTAAAAAAGTAAGCAACATATACTATAGAGAAGTGCCTTTGTTCCAAATCAGTTGAATCTTTTCCCCTGTATTTTGGACCAACCTTCAAATCTCAGGAAAGACCAGAACTGCGTGTCTTCAAGCTAGGATGTTAAAGCAGGGTTAGAGAGAGAAAAATGCCAAAGCAAATGGTACTTCCGCAGTTTATCCTTGGTGACTCTGCATCAGCTCTAAGGACGCTTCGTGTATTATGAGAACAAATGAAGAAACATTTTGTATTTGTAGCTCTGATACACCTTATAGTTCTGACTCTGTCGTTCACCTAACATGAGTGTGTGGATGTGAGTGAAGCACTGCTGGATGCTGAGGATTCAAAGTTCTAACTGTTGAGTGTAAAGAGAGCCCTTGACCGGAAGTGGGCTTCTATCCATGTTCTGTCACTTGTGTACATTTCCAGAGGTGGTTCTGGGGCTTAAATGAAACAACATGTGTGAACAACCAGGTCAGTTTTAAGG
Organism: Panthera uncia; assembly: GCF_023721935.1. NCBI lineage: Eukaryota > Metazoa > Chordata > Mammalia > Carnivora > Felidae > Panthera > Panthera uncia. The sequence continues at coordinate 112,203,744 of NC_064809.1, read as the reverse complement.
ATTAATTCTGGTGTCAATCCCTACACCTTGGAGTTCTAACTAAATTTATCTAGCTTTCTAATTCATTAGCTTCTGAAAAGCCAGTATCCTTCCTAAGGTTTGGCCATTTATCAAGTAGTTGAAGGTCTTGAGGTTTCATTTTGCCTGCTGTTAACTCAGACACACGGCTCAGCCCTTTCAACAGTTTCCATAAAAGAATCCACTGTGTGATTGCAAGCATTTTGCAAGTTGAGTGATTTTTTTTTTAATTTTTTTTTTTAACATTTATTTATTTTTGAGACAGAGAGAGACACAGCATGAACAGGGGAGGGGCAGAGAGAGAGGGAGACACAGAATCGGAAGCAGGCTCCAGGCTCTGAGCCATCAGCCCAGAGCCCGATGCGGGGCTCAAACTCACGGACCGCGAGATCGTGACCTGAGCTGAAGTCGGACGCTCAACCGACTGAGCCACCCAGGTGCCTCCTCAAGTTGAGTGATTTTTATTGGAGAGTTAGGAGTTTAAGCAGCCAATGGTCATAAGCCATGTCCTTGGCTCTTGGTGTTTTTCCTCTAGTTTCTTTCTTCCTGTGTTGCTCCACTGCTCAAATTCATAACTGCTTGTTCAGTGTAACTCCTGCCTCTAAGTCTCAACAAATAGGTGAATAAAGAGCCCTGTCTACCCAAATTAAGACCCAATTGCTGCCCTCAGTATGCTCAAGACACACACTACACTTTCTTTTTCCTTTTATATAAACTTTATTGAGGTAGAATTTACATACAAGTGATGCATCCATTTTAAGTGTACAAATTTAAGTTTTGACAACAGCTGTAAAACCAACATCTCGTTAAGATTTGGACTATTCCACCCCAGCACAACACTTAATTAAAAGATTATACTGTTTTGAAGTGTGGTTTCACTTTATATAGGGGGTGTCTTTCTTTGGTGTTACACATTACCTTTAACAACATCTTTTTCTCATAGGCTTTGGTGTGGTCATTTCTGGAGGTGTACTTTTGAACACATCCACAGGTTTCCTTATGATAAATTCCAAGATGTGAAATTTTAAAGATTGGGTTAGTTTGTAATCCATCCCACAAGTGATGTATGTGAGAGCCAGTTTTCTCCACAACACTAAATAACTTAAAAAGTTTGTCTATTCTGAGTTTTAAGGGTTTTCTTGATAATGAGACATTGCCACTTTCAGAATAGGGTTACTTAAAATGCTTATTCAATTTCCTTGGGTGATTTTATTTTAAAAACATTTTTTCTTGCTGTTTTTGGTAAGTAGCACTTGCATGTGTTACAAAATCAAAAGGATACTCACTGAAGTGTCCCCCACCTCTGTGTCTCAGTCATCTAATTACTTTCCTCAAAGAAACCACTATTGGACCACATAAATCAATTATTTTATAATTTTGTAAGCTTTTGTTATTTTTGTTTGAAATTTTGTTGTTGTTTAGGTGCAGTTTTACATGATATCATATTCACACTGCTAGCAAACCCTAAGTCCAGCATTCATATTGCATTATTGCAGAGACTAGCTGTCCACATGAAGTGGGTGAATCTGACCCAGTATTATACACAGACACTTTGTCATATAATATGTCTGCCTCGGTATGTGAATTTGTGGTTATTTCAGTTACATTAAAATCTGAGTTGTCTGGGTCATTTCCTTCTCTGGCTCAGTAGCACAGGACAAAATAATCATCTGAAATCACAGAAGAATAAAATATCTACTGAGTTATATACTCCAGCTGGATCTTTTGAGATTATTTAATTTTCAAACTAGATTGGTAATGTGTGAAACATTAAAATTTCTAACCTTGGTTTCTTGAGAAGTTTCATTTCAAATTGTTCCAAAAACCTTGAGGTAGAAAACTGAATCTTTAATACATCAGCCAGTATTGAGCAAATGATCATTATTAAACTTGACAAAAATGATTATTAGATCATCAAAGCTGCTAATGGGGCAAAGGAAACTTAAGCCCGATACTCTGGTGCTTAGTGTTTGGTCCTTTAAGTGCACAACTTGTAAGGAAGATATCAAGGCCATGTTTTTTTTTTTTTTTTTTTTTTTGTTTTTTGTTTTTAATGTTTATTTTTGAGAGGAAGAGCGTGAGCGGGAGAGGGGCAGAGAGTGAGGAGGACAGAGGATCTGAAGTGGGCTCTGCATTGACAGCAGCGAGTCTGATGTGGGGCTTGAACTTATGAACCGTGAGATCATGACCTGAGCTGAAGTCCGACGTTCAACCCACCGAGCCACCCAAGTGCTCCTCCAGGCCAAGGCTTTTAAGCAAAAGTATGAATTAGTTCATAAAGATTGGGTTTAAAGCCTTAAAAAGTCCTTTTTTCTGCATACTCCTGGCCATTTATGGCCACTGTCTGGCTCCTTAAAGCCTTGGGCCTACCATTTTTGGAAGTTCTTGAATCCCCCTTTACCTGTCAATATATGTATATTTTTCCTCTCTAGGGCTTACTTTAGTAGTAGATATGTTCATTCAGCCACTATGGAACGTGAGACACTATGTGGTGCTCATTATTAGGGCTGCAAATGCTACACCTTGGCCTTGACCTATAGGGACTAGTGTAGCTGGGGAGTCAGACGGGGGAAAGTGCATAAGGGATAGTTTTTGCAGAAAGTGCACTCCTACTGCCCAATAATACTCTTGCTTTTTTAATTAGCATCTAGTTAATTGCTTACCTCTTAAGTGACAGTTGATTTTCAAAATGGTAGAAATGCTTCTCTGTGGGCAAAATAATGGTTAGTGTCTTAAATGTCTTAGATCTATTTGCTAATTCTCCATAGCAGAAGGATTTTGGGTATGTGGAACTAGGTGTGTGGGATATATGTGGTAGGAGCACAGGATGGGGGGCTGGGCTTTCTGGGCTTGACTTACAGCTGTGCCAAGTACTAGCTTGTACAGCCTACTTGACTTCTACTTCTTTATCTCTTTAATACATTAGTCTAGCTTTAGGGTGGTTGAGAGGGTTAGAGTGCAGAGGAGAGCCTATCGTAATGCTGAGCATTATAGTGTTATCACTGCTTTCTGATTTGCAAAGATGCTGCTTCACTGTGAATTGGGAAAGAATGAGTATCTCCTCAGTGTGGGTAAACTTCATCATTTATGTATTAGTTCCATAAAATAGATGACCTTAAACATAATCCCCTGAAATGGGACAAATCTTTATAAAGCACAGTCAATGCCCATTTGTCAACAGTGGGTAGGGAAATGGTATATTTGAGGTAAATAATACATTGTGATTTTATTAGAATTGTTTTGATTTTAGTATAATCAATTTTCCCTGAGATAGATAACAATAAAGCTGATTTGTACAGCTGCTAAACTGAAGTTTTATTCTTTAATCCAAAGTATTTAGGATCTTGCCCTGCACAGCTTCAGGGGGTGCTATTCATACAGATTGTGATGTGAATGGTCCTCTCTTGGAGTTGTGCAGTGTGGCAGGCTTCTTAAGGGATGCTTGTTTTGGGGGGAGACAGAAATCCTAATATCTGATCGCTTCCTAATTTATCTCAGAATTAGTATGCAGTACGTGAAAAAAATAATTTTTTCTTCCTGTGGTTTGGATTTTGGACAAAATTATGTCAGCACAATTGAATTAAGAATGCAAATCTGGACCAACTATAACTTGTTTTTGTTTGCCTCATTGAAAATTCAAACTGCTTTTGCTTCTGTCCATCTTCTTGTCTGTTAATGTAAGTGTAGGACTTTTAGTGGAGACCTAAGGCATTTAGCAGTTAAGTTTTATTGTGATTACCACATTTGAAACCTGATGTAACTAGTGATCAGGGATTAGGTAAGTGATATATGGTAGCTGTACAAGTGTAGCCACTAGCTTGTAGGCTAGTAAAAGTGCCTATTTATGCCATACAGTTGGCAAAGATTATTGATTAATTTACCTGTAAAGCAACCAGGAGAACAGGATGCAGTGACACAGTAAACAAAAAAGTATAAAAATATTAAGCTGTTTTTAAGGGCTTTTATTTTTATCAGGATAAAATATAAACATACTAAAATGTTAATTAGATTTTGGCTATTAGGAGTGTAGCCTATTTAAGTTGATACTGTATTTTTCTTTAGTAAGCAGGTGAAAAATAATTAGGAAAAAAGCAGGTCTCATTAGCAACAAACTTCTTTATTTAGTTAGATATTGGGCATTGGTGTAGATGTTGGGGATACAGTCCATAATACCTCTTCCCTCAACAGGGAGGTCAAAATATTGAACAGTAATTGTAAGGTTAAAGAGTATTATAAAAGGGACCTTCTACTGGAAGGAGGTATATAGCAGTAAGATTTAACCCATTCCAGTAATAAAATTTCCAGTCAATTTTAGTGCTAGAGAGAACCTTTGAAATGTTCAAGGGACTACATTTATAGAAGGCTAGGGAGGTAAGTGTGTTTGTATGGTTGGGTAACAAATTGGTACAGTTAGAATTGGGATTTAATTTAGTAGGTGTCCTAACTCCCAAGTTTTTTCCCCAGTAGATGTACCAGACTGTCTAGTTGAAGTTGGCTCTCTTAATGTGAAATTAGCTCCCTCTTTAAAGGCTGTTATACTAGGTAGAAGTTCTTTGATAAAGAGATTAGCCGACTTGGGTGCTCTCCTTTGATCTCATTTAATCCCAAAGAGATATTTCACTTCTTAACCTCTTCATCCACACCCCACCCCCTAGTCTATTAATTCTTACCTTCTCTTCACTTTCTTCTCTGTCTAGCTTAGACTTTGTATTTTTAGCAAGCAGTGGAGGTCAACTTTGGCTAGGTTGAATGGAAATAGTATTTATTGAGTTATTAGGTACCTCACATGATCTTCAAAGGTGCCAACGAGGCATTCAGGATCCCGAGGCTCAGAATCCCATCATGGTGGAGACTTCACTGCCAGCATTGTATGCATCACACTCTGCAGTTTGATTGCAGATGCCAAGTACAGCATGCTACTCTAGAACCCCTTCCGTTGCTGTCTGAAGGTAACTACTCCACAGTGGATCTTTCTTGTGTATTTTAGCTTTGATACACAGGTTTTGACTGAGCCTAGGTCTTAGATGCTGGGCAGACAGCTAGGAAATCTTGTGAGACTAAAGCTGCTGTTGAGGGAGCTGGGAATCCATAAAGGCTAGGGGATTATTTATTTCACAACAAGGCTCTTTTGCTTGTCAGGTTGTTAAAAGGAATGATGAAGGTCCATTATGAACCTCATTTTGCCTCATGCTGCCAGGCATTCCTTCTACGTGACTATAGATAAGTTTTTCTATTTTCAAACTTCCACATTCTTAAGCTCCCAGTTTCAGCATTACACTTAGGAAGGGGAGGGAAGATATGAATGAATGGGGGGGATTTTACTATTGCTTAATAGATGAGTTTGTAGACAAATGGCTACAATTACACATAAAGGCCTTAAAATGAATTATCAACTTCAAGTAACCAGTTAAAAGTTTAAAAAGAAACCCACAATTGAGGTAATTTCTAACTTAAATGCTGAATTTTTTAAAAAGTACATGTTCACTGGTTTTTGCTAATACATCACTCATAATTTTAGTTTTCACTATATAGAAACAGGCATTTAAGAATTTTCCTATTTTCATTCAGGATGAATACAGAAGACCTTTCCTCCTCTGCCTACTAAGTTACATACGTCTTCCCCAAACCTAAAATATGCAAATATTTTAAAGATGCTTTTGATGGGTTTGTTAATGGTGCCTTAGGGACCTTGTTCAACAGCCCCAATCTCAGTGAAGTGTTACTAAGCCAGATCCTCTGTTCAGAGTTCTAAGACATCATTCCTAAGACACAGAATTCATTAAGACAGAAGGACAGTTACATTATTCAGATCATTAAAGACATATTTACAATTTTTGAGCTGGTGCTAAAGAAAGTCCAGGCAATGAAGTGTTTATATTATCCATCAAATCAGAAATCAAGAAAAAAATGGAGATGTTAACTTTCATGAGTCTAATTACAGTGCTGGGTATCCAAAGGACAGTTTTATCATTAAGAATTTCATGAGTGTTTTATGAAGGAGTAGTTGGCATGTCTTTAACTGTGATGCTGATATTTAGAAATCTTTCAAAAATAGAAAAAAAAGAAAGATGGAGATGTAAAGTTATCTTTCCAGAAATCAATCTTTCTTTCTTTCTTTCTTTCTTTCTTTCTTTCTTTCTTTCTTTCTTTCTGTATATTTATTTTTAATGTTTATTGTTGAGAGACAGAGAGAGAGAGACAGAGCATGAGCATGGGGGAGGGGGGGGAGCGGAGAGAGACAGAGACTGAGAATCTGAAGCAGGCTCCAAGCTGTCAGCACAGAGCCCAACGCGGGGCTTGAACCCACGAACCGTGAGATTGTGACCTGAGTTGAAGTTGGACACTTAACTGACTGAGCCACCCAGGCGCCCCCAGAAAACTTCTAAAATGTCTTTAGAAACCAGCAGGGACATAATGTGCTTCTAGTGTAGTGCTGTTTTTCGTGTTGTTAGTATTCTTAATCACATCTGTACCACCTTCTCTAAGACCTTGACATACCCTACTCTAAAATGCATCTTCCAAAAATTGACTAGGGGAGCCTGCGTGGCCCGGTTGGTTGAGCATCCAACTCTTGGCTTCAGCTCAGGACACAATCTTTTGGTTGTGGGTTCAAGCCTTGCATCAGGCTCCATGCTGTCATCGAGGAGCCTGCTTGGGATTCATTCTCATTCTGTCTCCCTCTCCCCTGCTTCTCCCTCTCCCTCTTCCCCTCCTCTACCTCTCCTCCTCCCCCTCCCCCTCCGTGGACCCCTCCCTTTCTCTCTGCCCCTCCCCCGCTCGTGTGCTCTCTCAAAATAAATAAACTTAAAAAAAATTGAAAATTGACTTTTATGTGTACTTCATACTCAACATGAAATAACTTCTTGAGGGGCAAGATCTTTGTTTTATTCTTCCTTTGAATTAGTTGATACCGTAATGTCATGTACAAAGTAAACAATAAACATTTGTTAGTAAATCCATATTTCAAAGTCATAACATTTCAGAGCATAGTGGTTTCATGTAATATAAGAGATAGGCAAAGTAGCTTATGTAATAGATAATTCCAGGTCAAAATGGCATACACCCAAATTTTCCATCAAAATAAAGCAGATTTATTCTATTTCATTTATGTTAATAAGACTATACTTCTTCAATTGCCAGTCCCAAAGGAAAAAAAAATGACATTATGGCTTAAATTAATTTACCTCTTTCATGAAGCATTTCTTCATGATTATGAACTACTGAAAATAGCCCTTGACTTCTGTGTTATTTACTATCCTGCCAAACATTTGACATTTACTGTATATTGTTAATTGTCTTTCTGTATACCATTGAGATTAAGCAGTCAGGCTCTGAAGCCAGACTGAGTAAACCCAGTAATCTGGATTTTAATCTTGGCTCTGCCACTTGCTAGCTTTGGTTATAATGTAAGTGGTCATTCTTAGTTTCTCATTTCCCTCATTTGTAAAATGGGTATGAAGATTAAATGTTAATAATACATGTAGAGCACTTAAGTCACTATTTGCCACAGTTCGTTTTTATTGTTACTTGATCTTTTATTGATTCTCTGCCTATCTGGGCATAGTGCTTGATAATTGCATAGAGTCCCTGCCCTTGGCGGAATTTACAGACTAGTGGGGGGAGGAAAAGAAACAGACTATAGTATAACCTGGTGTACTTATTAATGGGACAAAAGAACTGGGAGGTGCTGGACAAGGAATTCAGGCTAGTGGTTTTCCTTATTGTAGGCACACTCTGTTAGTAGGATTTTCAGATTTTTGTCTGTTGTCAATGACTGGAATAATTTTAAATGCCGTTCCTGGGGTGGAAGTTACCAACTAACACAGTAAGTATAGTAATTCTCAGCTCCATGTGGTACCTAATCATGCAAGTATGTATTCACTGAACAAGCATTTGCTTAGCACTTCATTCACCACCACCATTTGGTAGCTGGAGTTCCTATCTTCAGACAATTTAGGGCCTGACTAGTCAGCTAACAGTTATTGTCCTAGCTATAGTAAGAGGAATGGTATAAATGCCCAGGAAACTGAAGTACAGGGAAGAGGCTTCCAGACTAATTCAAACCAGAGAAACAAGTTGGTTGACTGTACTTAGTTTTTCAGAAATCCTTCTCTGGCTTCCAGAAATTTGATAAAGTCAAATTATTGATACAGTCTTCGGGAGAAAAAACTAGAGCTTCTAGCCCAGGTTGTTCCGTCCCATCTTTTGGTTATTACTCCAAGTTGAATACAGAGTACAGTTGACCCTTAACACAGGTTTGAACTGTGCTGGTCCACTGACACGTGAGTCCACTCATATGTGCATCTTTTTGTTTTGATAAATTCAGTACAGTACTGTAAATGTACTTTCTCTTCCTTATGATTTTCTTAACATTTTCTTTTCTCTAGCTTGATTTAATGTAAGAATGCGGTATATAATATGTAAAATTTGTGTTAATTTACTGTTACAGCTAAGGCTTCTGGTCAACAGCAGGCTGTTAGTAGTTAAGTTTTGGGGGAGTCACAAGTTAAATGTGGATTTTCAACCATGCTGGGGGCTGATGCCCCTAACTCCTATGTTGTTCACGGGTTAACTGCACTTTCTGCTACTTACCAGTCCAACTGGAAAAAAACTTTTCATTAAAGGGGTACCTTGGTCTGAACTCTAAGATGTAGTCCTTGATACCTAGAGCCTTTGAAACAGCTTCTTCCAGTTTTTCCTTCTTTTCAGAGAAGGAAATTGTGAGGTTGATGTGTGTGGGAGTAGAGGGAGAAAAAGAGGAAGGTGGAGGGTATGCCTTGAGAATCTTTATTCTCATCTGACTTCAGGATAAGCATTTTTTAAAAACTTAGTGAATTACAGGAAAATAATTTATGAGCCATTTGTGAAGGAAAAGGTGTTGGAATAGGTAAGTGAGGTCTTTCATCCACTAGGGGGTAGTGTGGACTGTAAAAATTAAAATTATTTCTCAGGGATTGACCCTTAATTTCCTCATGCGGTTACCTTGTTTGAATTAATTTTTATCCATCTAGGTTTTTTCGAAATTGCTGCAAATCATTATTTTCAAGCACAGTCTTGTGACTGTAACAAACTAACACCCACATTCCTGTTATTAGTGATTCCAATGGTCTGACATTACTTTTTGTGTAGAATTTTTGGAGGGGAAAAAGTGATGCTTTTCTCTACCAGATTTTACTCACTGTATGAAATAAAATTAGTTTAATAACCTGTAAGTAACATCATTCTAACAGGACTGTCTTGTGTTTTCAGTTTCCTGTTCAGTAGCCCCATGTGACTATTGAGCAGTTGAACTGTGGCTAGTTTGAATTGATATGTATTATAAATCTAAATTACTGGATTTTGAAGACATTGTATGAAAAAGATTGTAAAATATTAATAATTTATATATATATCTTAAAGTTTATTTATTTTGAGAGAGACAGAGAGTGCGTGCACGGTGGAAGGGCAGAGAGAGAGATGGAGACAGAATCCCAGGCAGGCTCTGCACCTTCAGTGCAAAGCCCAATGCGGGGGTCAAACCCATGAACCATGAGATTGTGACCTGAGCCAAAACCAAGAATCACGCTTAACTGACTGAGCCACCCAGGCGCCCCAATTATTTTTATGTTGATTATGTGTTGAAATGATGCTATTTGGATATATTGTTAACTACAATATTAATTTTACCTGTTTCTTTTTACTTTTTAAAGTGACTAGTGGAGAATCTAATTTAGTATTATATTTGCAGCTCATATTTCTGTTGGGCAGCACTGCTGTAGGGAAAACATTCATCGACCATTCTTTTCATGCTGTACATACCTCTAGCTGACTTTAGGATTTGTAGGGAAGTGTAGTAGGGAAATTGAGCACAACTTTGGCTCTGTTTCTAATCCCAGCCAGAATAAACACAGTCAATTCTACTATAAGGAGATAGTTTGCATTCCTAAAATTCATTGTGTTAACCAAAATTGTCAGTAAAAACCACCTGGCTCATGTATAAAATGTTAGGGGCATGACATTCAAAAATGTTGGTAACGTTTTTTTAAATGCCCACTTGTAGGGGGTGATGTTGTAAATACCCTTAAGTAGTTTACAATTATGTATATAATGATAAGTTGGCTTTTGCTTTTTCAGTAATCCCAAAAAAGGAGCCCTTGTTTGTTAATACTTTAGAATTGCTTAAAGATGTAGTTAACAGAGGTTGGAATAGACAGTAGGTATCACTGAGGCATCTGTCAGTTTTTCTAAGACTAATTGTGATAACAAAATTGATAATATTGTCCAGTATAGTCAGATGGTTCTTGGGTGAGATGATCTAAAATGTCTACAATTGGCATTATGAGTAATACATTGCATTTTGTGTTTCAGAGAATATTCTAAATAGGGGAAAACCTGAGTGCTGTAGATGTATGTTGGAAGTGTATAGAGAAAGTTAACTTTTCTCATATGCACATTACCACTCTTTTTCTAAGAACTCTGTTTATTATCTAGAATTTTACTGTACATTATTCAATCACTGCCTTAAAAAACATATAAGACCTTCCATTGCTATAGTGAGCACAAGCGTTACTGAACTTTAAAGGGGGGAAAATACCTAGTTCGTGGGATTTAGTTGACAGACTGTCAAGTGTTACAGTTTACTGTGGTGTATAATTCTGGGATTTGCTCTTCAAGTCCCAGTAGATCTATTGATGATCAGATCAATTTGATGTTACTTAATTCCTTCTTAAAGTATTTATTGCGTGAAAAAAATATTTACAGCATGAATTATTATACTCCCTCTGTAAAATGAGTTTCCTTGAGATTTAATCATACTGTCACTTAAATTCATACTCTACTTTTATGTACTTCCTTTTCTACTTTTTAGTAACTAATTCCCTAAATAGTCTAGGGTACTTTTTGTTCTGTATGACCTAAACTCAGTTGCTACCTGGGATTGGGTCCTAGGATTGCTTTTAAACAAGTAGGTCACAGTGCAACTAATGGTTATTCTATTTTCTTTAGAAACAAACTGTTATTTAATAAATCTTAAGATTTGTTATTGTGCTTTGCTCTTAACGTTCTTTTTGAGTTGGTTGTATAGGGCTATGGCCGCCTTATGGGATCTCATTTAAGTCTTTCTGCAGTATTACATTTTTTGATCTTCATAGCAACTCTGCATGAGAGGTAATCTTAATTATATAGATAAGGCAGTTGAGGCTCAGAGCAGTGTAAATTATTTGCTTAGAAATTGTAGGTAAGTAAGCAGTGTGGTAGGAATTTGAACCCATTACTTACAGACTTGAAGAAATCACAGTGTACTTCACTGTCTTTCTACCAAAAAAATAATATAAAACTAGGAGGTGTTTTATAGTTTACCATGTGTGAATAGTAAGTAATATGAACGATTTTATTTCTTACCCAATTTTGCCTTTTTTGGGGAAAACAACGGACTCCAACTTCTGTGGGTGAGACTTGTTCCATTTGGTTTGGATTTTATTTGTTTTTCCTCCTATAATTTATGCTGTGGGTTTGGGAAATCAGTGCCATATAATCAAATAATTATGCATCTGTTCATTATATCAAAATCTGTGAGAACTTGAGAGCATATAAAAACTATTTGAAAAAGTCTTCCACACCTAAAAGCTTATTCTAGATTGTGCCCTGATGAAGTCTTGTAATTGACCAGGCCATGTGATATGTTTACGTGTACATTCTTTAGAAAGCCTCTGATTTTGCGGAGGAACTGAAGATGAGGAAGGAATGCAGTCTCTGACAGTGTGTTCTAAGAGTGATTTTGAGGCTATTTTGGGATATGATCTTGGAGGCCCTTCGGGAGCTTTTTATAGTCTTGACTAGAGCTGCTACTACTTTGTGTAACCAGGGAGTGGGGTTTGGGGCTCTTGGACCCCAGCCTTTTCTTTTTTTACCAATCTCTCTCTTAATGGGCTTCTAAAAATACGAAGACCTGGGACAAAATGAAAGGAGGAGGGAGGTGAGGAGAGGCCAGAATTCAGGGAATTTTACCATCCGTTTTTTTTCTCATTCTTTTATTTACTCTTACTCTTCATCCTTAGTATCTTCACTTTTTTGCAAAAAATGAAGACCGGCCTCTTGTTCTGATTCCATGTTGGAGGACTTCCCACAGTGGGAGGCTTCATTATTGTATCTTGAGATGTTTTTAATGCTCTAAACATGTTTTACTTTGAACCTTAGTTTACAGCATTTCAGCTTCCCATTTGCCCTTGCATTGCCATGATTAAAACAAAGCAAAAAACAAAAAAACAAACCAAAAACCTAGTCTCTAATTAGAGACTAGGGTGTTTTTGGGTTAAGGCATTACTTTAAATGGCTATGAGTTTATTAACACAATTTGGGAAAGGGTTTAATTTTTTATCTGGATCTTATTATTTTAGTATATGAAAGGTAAATCTTTTTTAGTATGTGCACTGTAGGCTTAGAGTGAAATGGTATTAAGGTGTATGGGTTTTCTGAAGTGAAGGCAGCATAAATACAGTATTCTCATTTTTTATATCTAAAACTGTTGATATGGCAGTGTTCTGAAACTTCTGATTGCACATGCTTATTCAAAATGTTGAAAATATATTACTAATATATGAAATTGTACTCAGTATTGTCCATTTCCGTTATTGCATGTTAACATTTTTTGGCTGTTTGTAAGTTGTTTATAAATAGAAGTTAGATTATTTCTTCCTATGCCTGAATGGATCCTTTTGTTTTCCTCCTCTGATGTGCACATCCTGCTTTGAATAACCCTGCTTTAATGTTAAAGATGAAATTCTGATAGTTGATGTGCACATCCTGCTTTGAATAACCCTGCTTTAATGTTAAAGATGAAATTCTGATAGTTTATTCCTTGTTCTTTGTGACATCAAATAGATTCATAATTCAGCAAGTATTTATGGAACATCTGTGGTGTCAGGCACTGTTCCAGATGTTGAGGATATAGCAGTAAATAAAACAGGCACAAATCTCCTTTTATGGCACTTCCAGTCTGAACAAAATAAGTTAGATATGTAATATGTTAGTAGTGCTGTGGAGATAAAATAGGGGAACAGGGATAGAGGGAGGGTAGAGGTTAGGGTGGAATGGGGTTTTGCAGTTTCAGTTATGGAGGCTTCACTGAGAAAACACATTTGCATGAAGATCTTCGGAGCTGAGAGACAAACCACATAGAAATTTGGGGGAAAAGAGCAAGTGCAGAGCTGTTTGAGGGAGGAGTATGGCAGGTTGGAGAGCTACAAAGAAGCTAATCTGGGTGAAACAAAGTGCCAGGGTGGAAGCAGGTTGGGGGAAACATAGCTGAAGATGAGTTAAGAGTAGGCTGAGTGAGGGGATCGCGTAAAACCTCTTCTTGGGGGGCCATTATAAGGAATTTGAAAAGTCTGTGAAATACAGACCCAGGAGGGAGTGGGGAGCACGGTCAGAAGCAGGAAGTACAAAGTTAGGCTATTGCAGTATGCCAGGTGAGAGCTTGATGGTGGCTTGGATCAGAAGTGTAGCCGTGGGGTGGTAAGAAGTAGTCCAGCCATGGATATATTTTGATGTTTAAGCCAACAAAATCTGCCAATCAGGTTAGATGTGGTGGGTTATGAAGGACAATGTTTGATCCTGCTGGAAGGATGGATTTATAGTTAACTGATAAAAAGAAGGCATTGAGGGAGGAGCAGGTTGAGGGTGGGGAATGCTAAGTTTGGTGCTTATCAGATATTCAAGAAGAGCTGTTGAACAGGTCTTTAAGGATGGAGGAAGTGTGATCCAGGGGAGAGATCTGTGCCGGATATGAATTTGGCAAGGCATCATACAGAGTGTATTTAGTATTTAGATTCATTGGACTACATGGGGTCACTATGGAAGTGTGTAGTTGAGAAGCCCTAAGACAGGGCCCTGGGGCACTTCAGTGCTGGGGAGATAAGAACCAACATGGAGGTTGCTGCCAGACTAATAGGAAGACAGGAGAACATGGCTAATGGAAGCTGGGTGAGGAGCAAGGAACAAGGAGGAGGGCAGACCAGCTAGAAAAGATGTTCCATTTAGGTCAAGTAAGATGAAGATTAAGCATTGTCCATTTGATTTAACTGTGCGGGAATCACCGCTGACCTCAACAAGCAGGTTAGTGGCTAGACCCTGATTGGAGAGTTGTGTTCAAGATAGGAGGGGAGGAGAGAAATTGGAGACAAGCAAGCATAGATAACTTTCAACAAGCAGCTGAGCAGTGGGGCAGTAGCTGGTCTGGGGAGAGTGAGGTCAAGGTCATTTGCCCCTCTTATTGGGCGAAATTATAGCAAGTTTGTACAGTTTGGGAAAAATCCAATAAAGAAGGGAAGATGATTCAGGAGAGGAAAGAGATGCTAGAGCAATGTCCTTGAATAGGCAAGAAGGAGATAAGATCTAGTGCTTTCTTTAGAGGAGAGGTTAGTCTTAGCCAAGAGTGATGGCCATTTTATCGACAGTGACAAGAGGACAGGCAGAACACGTGGGCACGCAGTTGAAGGTGGGTATACAGATGCTACAGTGGGAACTTAAGGCGGTGTCTTTTTTTGTGAAATAGAAAGCAGAGTTCTCAGCCAAAAGTGAGGGTGAGAATGAAGATGCTGGAGGCTTGAAGAGAGAGAACGTTCGAGTACTTTAGGAGAGAGGGAGAAAGATGGAAAAGAGAACTAAAGATTGATTGTTGGGGGAGCAGCGTAAGGGTTCGTCGTCAGGGTTGTACATATTTCTCTAGCCCTGTTGAGGTGCCTAGGCACTTGTCCCTACTACATTCCCTTCTGTTTTTCAGGGGAAAGGTTTTTAGTGACTTTTAGCACTAATTTTACTTTTTATTTATTTATTAAAAAGATTTTATTTTTGAGTCATCGCCACACCCAGTGTGGGGCTTGAACTTACAACCTCGAGATCAAGAGTTTGCTTGTTCCATTGACTGAGCCAGCCAGGCGCCCCAAATTTTACTTTTTAAACAGCTTGGTTTTAGTGGAGTTTAAAGAGAGCAAGTTGCCTTTACTTATGTGATAATTCCAGTGTTATTTTCTTTTTTCTCCTCCCTCTCCCCTCTCCTCACTTCTCAACTTAATATAAAATCAGTTTCATTAGCCTAATTTTTATTATCAACATATTTTCAGATATTTGTAGCTACAGAGTATATGTGTCATCAGTATTCATTTGCTTTTGCATTCAGCTGATTGGGATGATTTAAATAGTCTTATAAAATGAATAAAAACCCACCAGGAGATTGGAGAGGTTCTGTTAAGTCCAGTTCCAAGAGGTGAACTTCTTAATTTTTAATTTGGTGTTCAGCAAAGTGACATTTGTTTGACGAATGCATTGTCTTTCTATTGTAGGAAACCCAGCGTTTGCTGGCGGAACCAGTTCCTGGCATTAAAGCAGAACCAGATGAGAGCAACGCCCGTTATTTTCATGTGGTCATTGCTGGCCCCCAGGATTCCCCCTTTGAGGGAGGGACTTTTAAACTTGAACTATTCCTTCCAGAAGAATACCCGATGGCAGCCCCTAAAGTACGTTTCATGACCAAAATTTATCATCCTAATGTAGACAAGTTGGGAAGAATATGTTTAGATATTTTGAAAGGTAAGTGTTACCTTTATTAATATATGCTATTAAGTAAGATTTCTCCTTTTTCTCTTAAGCATTCCATGTTGAGAATCTGAACATTGTAATCTTGCCTATTATATAAAGACCACAAAGGTCTGTGGGAATGAAATGCAGTAGTTCTGGGGCTGTTGTTTCATGCTTGATCATTCTGGGCCTGTTGCCTTCATAGATAAGTGGTCCCCAGCACTGCAGATCCGCACAGTTCTGCTATCGATCCAGGCATTGTTAAGTGCTCCCAATCCAGATGATCCATTAGCAAATGATGTAGCGGAGCAGTGGAAGACCAACGAAGCCCAAGCCATAGAAACAGGTATTTAATATCCATTCTCCTTCACACCACTTCCACTTTTTAAAACAAATACACACTACCTTTTAAAAAACTTCTTTTAGAGTCTTAGCAAAAAGAAAAAAAATACGTATCGAGAGGAGTAAGTCAGATCCCGCTTCTAGTATATGAGCACCTCTTAACGGATGTTTAAGCTCCAACTTACGGCCTGCTTCATGACCCCCAAATTAAAGACAGCCTGTAATTGGGGGAGCTCTTCAACTCTTGGATAACCTATACCTGGTGTATCAAATACCGTGTGTGCGCTATTTATCTAGCAGTACATAGAGAAAACGGAAAGCTTTTTATAACTCCTTGAGCTGCTTTTGTATTTCATCTGATTAATAAAACTATGTGTCACTTTCGAGCTAGGGAGTTTGAAATCAGTGAGCTTCTTCCTGCTACAGATTTTAACGAAATTAGTGGAGAGCATTATATATCTAGAAATGAAGGAGACAAAAGGAGACAAGTCTTTTCATCCTGTTGAATTCTGTAGAACTTCTGGATTCCATTGTAGTGTTTTGGTAATTAGACCTATATAGGCTTTCTGTCTGATCCAGATGACAGAAAGATGGCATGAATTTAACTTAATACTAAGTAATTTTTATAGAGTTTGGAAAGTAACATGGAGCTAAGTAAAATAATAATTGCATGTTTGTTTTTGTCTACAGCTAGAGCATGGACTAGGCTATATGCCATGAATAATATTTAAAATCGATCTGATCATCAAGTGTGCATCACTTCTCCTGTTCTGCCAAGACTTCTTCCTTTTTTGTTTGCATTTAATGGACACAGTCTTAGAAACATTACAGAATAAAAGCCCAGACATCTTCAGTCCTTTGGTGATTAAATGCACATTAGCAAATCTATGTCTTGTCCTGATTCACTGTTGTAAAGCATGAGCAGAGGCTAGAAGTACCATCTGGATTGTTGTGAAACGTTTAAAGGCAGTGGCCCCTCTCTGCTTTTATTCATTTCCCCAATGATGGTTAAAGTATAAAGCACTGTGAATGAAGGTAGTTGTCAGGGTTAGCTGCTTTTACCCAATGCAATTAGATCACCATAAAAAGGGGGAAAGGAGCCCATAAAATTAAAACTACCTCTCACCCCCTCAAAAAAAATAATAAAGAGAAAACACCCACACCCCTGCAGCTAACCCTGACAACTACCTTCATTCACAGTGCTTTTATTCATTTCCCCAATGATGGTTAAAGTATAAAGCACTGTGAATGAAGGTAGTTGTCAGGGTTAGCTGCAGGGGTGTGGGTGTTTTCTCTTTATTATTTTTTTTGAGGGGGTGAGAGGTAGTTTTAATTTTATGGGCTCCTTTCCCCCTTTTTATGGTGATCTAATTGCATTGGGTAAAAGCAGCTAACCAGTTCTTTAGAATATGCTCTCTAGCCAAGTCTAACTTTATTTAGACGCTGTAGATGGACAAGCTTGATTGTTTGAACCAAAATGGGAACATTAAACAGACATCACAGCCCTCACTAATAACATTGTGACTTTGCTGTCAAGTGTAGAATCCTTCCTTCAAAAAAAGCTTGTGACCATTTTGTATGGCTTGTCTGGAAACTTCTGTAAATCTTATGTTTTAGTAAAATATTTTTTGTTATTCTACTTTGCCTTTGTACAGTTTATTTTACTGTGTTTCATTTTCCCAATGTGACAATCGTATTTAAAAATTAAAACTGATGGAACATTCTGTTTTGGTCTTCACCATCTGACAAGTCGAATGACAAGAGGTGGATTTTGCCAGTTTCTTTTCACTAATACAAACTTGTGTTAAGATATCACTGAATGGAGTATTTATAAGCTGGCCCTGAGCATGCATAAAGCATTGGTATCTGATATTTTTTTTACCTCCTAGAAATTTGAAATAAATGTGTTTGTGTTGTCTGATTAGTTAGATGATCATTGGTGTCTTGCCATGATGTTTGAAAATTACTGTACAGGAGAGTCACAGCAAAGCAGCCGTTGTGACTGGCTTTGTGTAGGACTCACATGTGCCACATTGGTTTGTCTGGCATTTCGGTTATGACCTTTTTCTTAGTTTTTGTCTGAAAACTTCATGTGTAACCACTGGTGTATGATACTATTAGGAAACACCAATCTGATAATCATTTGGGATTTGCTGAGGCATTTATGAGTCTTCCTTGTAGACCTGACGAGCAGATCTCAAGCAACAGCTTGCATAAGTGTCATCCGAAAGGTTTCTTCCTTTGTGAGCATCAAATCCTCAGTTCATGATTCTTACTTTCATCCTTCAGTATTTGCTCTGGGAGCTATTGTTTGATATTAAGTAATTTTTTCTGCATTGACAGAGTTCCTCCCCTCAGAAGAACTGTTCTTTCCCACCCGTTTCCATATCTAATTTCTGATCCTTGTTATTTTTAAGTCATCAGTGTAGCCAGTCCTAAGTATGTAAATGTTAACCTGCGGGTTGGAACCTTTGTCTCTTGCAATTTAAGGTAATGGATATTGTAGCCCATCTGAACTTCCCCTACTCTTTATTCTCATAACTTCTGGAGTTTCTTCAGAATGTGGTGTATTTTATTGTGCTCCTATGTAAGATGAAGAATTATCTATTAAAATTACATTTTCAACATAACAAAAGATTTTGATGACTGGTAACTGGTATCCTTCCAAATAAAATGCATTGCTTGGAAACAAATGTTAGTTTAATTCAGAATAAAATTGTTCGTAACCTTAATGTTGTAAATTTAAATCTCTTAGGAGCAGTTATCATGTATAACAATTCTTGTGCTTGTACAGAGGGTGTCTTGCAACTAAGGAAACTGAGTCTCATTCTGGGGCCGAAACCAACACTCAGGCAGTTCAGTAGAGAGCAGCTTTATTTTAATGCGGGTGACCCTGCTCGTGATGATAGCTAGTATCACATAGTGATTTGTAGGTCATAAAATTACAAATTTAAAGCCATTGTACCATAAAAATATGTCTAGAATAGGACTCTGATGTCTGCTGAATTATAGAAGTACTGAAATGGAATAATTCTGTTTTTGTTTCTAACATATGAATTCCTGATTTCATGGCATCATGTTTTTCCCTTTGTAATTTTGCTAAGAGTCCCCATTGTTTTGATAAGACTTAAGCAGTGAGATGAAGGAGACAGTTTGTTGATTGAACTTGCTTAGGATTAAAAAGGCTCGGGAAGGCCAGGGTAGATTTCAAAAACCGGCACCTACATCTGGCTTTTGGGCCTGTTTTCCTTGGCCCACACAATGTGTTTGGTTAAAATATTTTGAATTCGGTGCTAACGTTTTTAAAAGTCAGGAGATGCACGTGAAAACCCAGAGTTTTGGTGACCTGAATGATCTGAACATCTGGCTACTGCAGACATGACCAGTCTTTGTGCACAGCACCGTCTGGGAGGAGCTGAGCAGCAGCCGCCCTAACAAAGAGCTTGTCGTTCTTTTCTCATCCAGTGACTCTCCAGTTGGTTAGAGTCCCCTTCCAGCCCGCTTGCCCCTTCATGTAGTCTTCTTCCTCTTCCCTTGTGAGCCTTTCATTTTGTGACTCCTAAGCTTAAGGAAACCGGTAATTTGACAGAAGCTTAATATGCATCCAACACTGTACTACTTGGGGATGATTAGGTGAATGAGATAGGCATGGGGCTTTCCCTTTTGGACCTTCTGATGGGCCAGGGGCACGGACAAACAGCAGTTCCAACTTTGCCTGGAGAAGGGAAAGGAAGTACTGGGGAAGGTCTGCTCTTCTGGATTCAAGCCAGATGAACACCTCCAGGCAGGAGGAACAGCATGTGCAAAGTCCCGGGGGAGAAGAAAAGAATCTGAATATGTAAGTGGCTTCTTAAAAATCGATTCTGCCTGTTAGGAGGAGCTTTTCTGAAATCCTGAGGCATTCATAAGAGCTTTTATGTTTTTTTATTTGATTTTTTGTTTTGTTGTACTGCTTTGTTGTTTCCACACTAGTTATTCTTGGTCCTGCCTGATAAGATCTTAGATCTGAAGTGTATAGAACTTAAACCCTGCTCTAGACCAAGAACATACTGCAATACAAAATTGCAGAAGCATTTTATTTTATTCCCTGCCCTGCCCCCTACAGAAGTAATTTAAAATAAGCTTAAATACAAGCCAGGATAGCTACACGTGCTGTATAGTTTAGCACTGTTCAAGGAGAATAGGGGAGGAAATCTGGTATTCTGCAAGACATCATAAACAATTTTAGCGAAATGGAACTATTGGTGTCCTAGGAATTGGCATTATTTTTCTATTTGATGATTCAGGAATCTCTTGGCTATGCTAGCCATACCGATTTTTGTTAGTTGCAGCAGCAAAGGTTTAGAAAAGTAGCCTTATCTCGCAAAGCTGGCCAAAAAACAATTGAAATGCCATGATTATAGGGCAGCTAATTCATCAGCCGATTTAAGGAAAATGTAATATTTCATTGGAATAATGTATTTTTGGGCTGGGGGTAATAACATTTAGCTATTTAAGCATGCTGCTTAGTTTAAGGAATTATATCGGGGGTTTATTTTTTAAATGATTTGATGATCACAAAAGCAAAACCTGTTGAATGTAATAACTTGAAAAAAATATAAAGAATAAAAACCTGTAACCTTCCACCCAGACTGATGACACTTTGTTTGATACTTTGGCCACACTCCCATGTGTTAATTTCATTTCTCATTGATGTTGGAAATTAGGAGGATTTGTTCCAAGGGTTAGCTTTGCTACAGCTTACTACAAATTGGGTAAATTTCCCCTGGCTGCAAAACTAGAAGTTGGGCTACAGTTTTCCTGGTAAGTGTAGAGCTCAGCGTGAAGAGTTCAGGTCTTCCTTCCCAGTTACAACTTTGGCCTCCTTCAGCTGGTCTTATTTCATCTGTGCCGTTTGGTGTGGTGTTTCAGTTGTCTGAATGTAGACTTGCTACACTGCCAAGCCTCTCCTGATTTGATGTAATTGTTTCAAGGGTCTGATATGTTGTAATAGACTAATTGCTTGAATATTTGAATATTTAGACCTTGCTTATTGTCTCTTGTAGCAGAGCAGCAACTGAAGTCTCATTTTCATTTGAAAGTTCATTTCATCGTGTTCATTAAGGAGCTTTTAACACTTTTCCCTTGCTAATCATTTGTATCTATGGGGTAAAACAGGTCTTAGAAATCAGAGATTGATAACCTCACCTCATCTTCCTGCCATGTAGAATAACTAGCAGGTTTCCTTTTTGCATACTCTGATCCATTCTTACCCGCCATATTCCATGAAATGGTTCATGATTGGGGCACCTGGGGAGCTCAGTCAATCAAACGTCCAACTCTTGATTTTGGTTCAGGTCATGGTTGCACGGATTCTGAGATTGAGCCCCACGTCAAGCTCTGCACTGACAGCCCAGAGCCTGCTTGGGATTTTCTCTCTCTCCCCCTTCCCTTTTTTGTGCCCCCATCCCCACCCCCATATGTAAACAAAGTATTCTGGCTTGAATTCAAGAGTAGACTACTCAAGACCTGAGAAAAGCAGTTTAGACATGGTAGATTGCTTGCACTAGATTTGAACTTGGTGCTGTTTTCCTTGTTTTGGCAGAAAGCATTAGGACGGTGAGTAACCAAGGGAATGAAGAAGGACCAAAGTCTCACAATCCGTTTTTTCCTTCTACAAGAAAATATTGGGGGCTTTGTGGCCATAGGTCTGTCCAACCAAATTACTCACCTCTGCCATTGTTGTGAGAAAGCATCCATAGAGCATTTTAAATGATTGGACATGCTATATGCTGTGATATAACGTCAATTTTCACATGTCACAAAATATTTCCAACTACTGAAATTGCGGGAAACAACAACAAAAAAAACCGAGTTTGCAAGCTGTACCAAAATAGGTGGGGGGCTAGGTTTGGCCTGTAGGCCGAGTTACTCCCGCCTCACACTAGGCAGTGACTGATTATTCACTGCTCTTGTATTAGAACCAAATGTTGTGTCTCTCCAACCCCCTCCTCCTCTAAAAAGTGATACATTACTGTTGTTCCAGTAACAAAGATGGTACAGGTTTCTTTTTTCCCCTTTTGCTGTTAATATGTACATATTTTGATAAAATTTATATACAGATTGAGCATTTATCAAACCTAGTTTTTTCATGCAAGATTATTGAACATTTTCACATTTAAAATTTCTTGGAATGCTAATTTTAAAATTAAAATCCTACTGGTTTTTAAATAAATCTGGGTTTTTAAAACAGTGACCTTTAGCAGGTAATGCTGCATAGTTGTGCTTTTTGAAATGTGTTCTTGAATGTTTACACTGTGGCATTGTATTTCCTTGGTATCCGTATAGTATCTGTTGATCCTAATTTAATCCCATTTGCACATTAAAATTTTTTTAATGGTTATTTTTGAGGGAGAGGGAGAATGAGTGGGGGAGGGGCATAGAGAGAGAGGGAGAGGGAGGGAGAGAGAGAGAGAAAGAGAAAGAATCCAAAGAAGGCTCCAAGCTCTGAGCTTGTCAGCCCAGAGTCCAACGTAGGGCTCGAACTCAGACCATGAGATCATGACCTGAGCTGAAGTTGGACATTTAACTGAACCACCTAGGAGCCCCCCCCCCATTTGCACATTTAAATTGATGTCAGTTTTACAAAGTCTGCAATATGCATCTTTAATCATATTTTGTGCATCTTGTCTATTTCTGTTGACTAGATTCCCAGAAGTGGAGCTGTTGGGTGAAAGGTTCATATGCATTTAAAATTTTGATAGGTACTACTCAGCTGTTCTCCAGAAGGCTATACAGATTACATGCGCAGATCCTTACCTGACCCGCATTGTCATTTATGTCTGCATAATATTTCATTACATAGACATATTACTTATTAGTTAACCATTGCCCCTTTAGGCATGAGTATGTTATTTCCATGTCTCACTTGAGTTGCCTAATCTTGGTACAGAAATCTTTGTCGGCATTCTTGGACAGAAGTTGGATTCCTAGTGTAATAATTTGATCAAGAGATATGTTTTTAAGGTTCTTGATACACATTAATGGTCGAAGTATTCTTTTCATTTTAATTCTTTCAAGGAATGAGTTTTATTAAAAATTGAGAAAAACAGGCACCTGGGTGACTCAGTTAAGTGCCTGACTCTTGATTTCAGCTCAGGTCATGGTCTCTGGATTCTGCTTGGGATTCTCTTCCTCCCTTCTCTGCCCTTTTCCCTGCTCTCCTCTCTCAAACATTAAGAAAATTTTTGAGAAAATCAGGTTTACAATACTGGCATTGGTGTTTTAATAACCAGGAAGTATCTCCAGGGGGTAGTTAGTATTCCATATACTGGTAAGAGTAGCTTTGGGGCTCATAATTAGTTGGACTCATAGCAAAGTAGAGAAATTAAGACTGGCATCTATCTGGCAAAAAGACAATTGAGCCTTTGAATAAATTTGGGTCTTTGTATAATGCAATGCTAATAATAAGACAGGCCTTAGGGGCCTTCTCACCTTACTGCTGTTTAGCCAATGGCACTAGTCAGGAAGGTATTAAAAGGGGGGAAGGTAGCACCAGGGAGATCATTTTCAACCAGTTTTTTTTTTTTTTTTTTTTTTTTTTTTAAATAGCGTGACATAAAATGTTGCTAAGTACTGGAGGGGGGGGTTGCATTATTAAATAAAACGTTGCTTAAGAAAGTAACACCTTGAAAGACGTTTTAGGAACTTATGTAAACACCTAGATAAGTCACTTATCTCTACTCCACCGGACTATAAGCTTCTTGAGGGCAAACTTACTCTGTGCTATATAAGCAACAATGCTGGGCATAAAGCAGATGCTGATTATTGCACAGCTTCTGATAAACACCAAGAACTTATGAAACAAAGTGTTAGCTGGAAACTTCATTTGAGACAGAATCCACTTAGGGCATTCCCGCTTTCAACCATTTTGAGGAGAGTAATAAACTCGACTAGGGTTTAGGGTTTGTCTACGAAGTTCAGCTTAGAGGTACCTGCAGAGAATTCTTGTATCCCAGTGTGAAGACAGTATTGGAAGATGCCAGGCTCCCGCCCCTCCCCCGCAATAGTCCTAGTCAAAAGCCAAATGAGGTTTGAATGGAACTTTTACATGAGGATTCTTAAGTTGGTCTTGGGCAAACAGTATTTTGGGGAAATACAATGGTGGACAAGGTGACTAGCCATTTACCCTTCTAAAACAGCTAAGTGATGGTAGTATATAAAGTTATCTGCAGCATGTTATAGCAGAGTACTTACGGAATAAAGTCTAGAAGAACTTGAAAATTATTAAGAAACAAAATCTACAGAGGAACAGAAATGGCAATAAATAAGACAACCATAGCATGGCACCACGAGAATGGTACCTAGTAAGACAAATATCCATTTGGGAGAGTAATGGCAGGTAACACCTGACTGGCAGGAAGTTCCTTTAAACCCAGTTAGGAAGTGGGAAGTGTATAAAGTATAAACTGAGAGATGACCTTTACGACCCATCAACGAGAGAACAGTAACATTTTTACAATGGAATGCCAAACAAGTTTTCCACTTGGACGATGTTCAGTTATGTTAAAAAAAAAAAAAAAGGTAATTTATTTCCATTTTTATTTGGTTTCCAAATATAAAAAAAGTCAAGATTCTTACACCAATTATCTCAAATGAGACCATGCAAGGCAATTTAGAGTGTATACAACAGTCATCTCCACCCCCCACCCCCACCCCTTCAGTTTTGCTACTTTATACAACTGTGATTGACAGAAAATTGAATGGCATGTGCCCGTTTGGAATATTTCACCTGTTTATTAAAAAAAAAAAAAAGCCACACACACAAAACTCCCCAACAATTATTCAGGATAGTTGCTACTTTGTGTCTGCAAGTCAACTTGTAACCTAGTTATTTTATTTAGGAGGCACATGGGACTGAAAAATTTAGCTGCCAATTTCATCCAACTACCCCACAGAAAGCACAAATGATTCCCAACAGTGTAAACTTTGGAGGGTTGAGATAGTAGACACTATTTGTTATGTGTAGTAGATTCAACTGTTGAGCCTGACAATGTTGGCTTTTTCTCTTCACAGAAATCTTAGGGCCTTTCCTCTAATTTTGCTAGACTGGGTTCCAGAAGAATAGTAAAGAATCCCTCATGTGAAATTCGAAGTGTAACAACTGTATTCTGTTGTGTCATACCTATTTTTGCTAGTTGCATAGACTAAAGACAGTTGGTTTGCTAAATGGCACTGAAGAAAATCCTGACCCGAGTGGCACTACTTAGTCCAAATGCTTTTGACCAAAGAAAATTATACAACAATATTTATAGGCTCACTTTTTAAGAGGTGGCGGACATTAATACTGTACATATTTTACATGTCAAATACATAGTCCAAGAGTTTATAAAATAAGTTCATGCATTATTACTTCTAAGAATATCATGTACAAGAAACCTCCCTCCCCCAGTACTTGTGACAGCATTTCAGGTGGACAGTTTTATATACAAAATCCAGTTTCTCTGCCGTGTTAAGGTATGTAATTTAAAGAAATTTCAGATTACTGAAAAAAAATCCTAGTCCATTGAAGAGTGATAGAAAGTGTCAATCTGTGGATTTAAAATGTTTCTTTTAAAAACACCCAGAATGGATAACCTCTGTACAAAGAAAAATATAAAAACTCTGGATGATCATGTTTGATCACACTACATAATTTCAAATGAAATGTCATTGGTTAAAAGTTTTTCTACTTTGCTCATTCCTCTGACAGCATTAATTTGTGAACTAGTGCTTATATTTCAGCTGCATTTATGGCACAAGATCTTTTTTAGAACAATGGCACTGATTTTTCTTAAGTGTAACAGCACTATTTAGCAGCAATTATAAAGGTTAACAATTTGTGGAACAAATGTACAACCATACTTACTTTCTACTCTATACTCACCAGTTACAATATTTACAAGGCTAACGTCTACATAGATCTTTCACTTGCCCCCCAACCCCATGTCTTATTCAAAGTTTGTTTTCCTCCCATCTCATTTGTGACTTGGTGGTCGGCAAGTACAGGAGTTTCAGACAGGGTAGGGTACCTTACGTGTTTTTCAATAGGATTCTTGGTGGTGAGTGAGTATAAAGACAAGTGTTAAGACGAAATTCTTAGCTCAGGTATGTTCCAGTGCCCCAAAAGTTACAGGATAAACAGTACTTATTGGCAATCTATAAAAGATGAGACATTCTGAGGTGTCCTAATATCTAAGTGTGTAACAGCTGAACAGTAAGAAGGCCATTTTACTCAATTGTGATGCAGTCACCACTGATCAGCATTTGAGGTTAGACTCTAATCCTGTGGTTAGTAGTACCAGCAAGTTTAACTGAAGAGGGGTCAGTAAGTTCAAAAACTGGAAATGTATCTTTAAAAGGAATTTACATCAAGGGTATTCTGGTTCTCAATCAAGTATTCTGTGTAAAGAGATTATAGATAAAAGGAATTGGCAACCTAGCATGCTAACTCAAGTTCCATGAACACAGTTTTTCATGATAAGATGTATTTACTGCGTGCATTTTTCTTACAACACCTCTCTAAAAACCACTCTATATAGTTAAACTTTGTGTTAAAGGACTATTGAGTTATTGGGCGGGGCGGGGGGAGGGGCAGGAATTGGCCATATTGGGTAGCTAGTGACATAATACCAGTTGTGAAAACAGACAAATGAGTTAAATTTCTGAAAATAGTAAATTAAGTCCTTTGTCAAAACCGTTATTGAACCATAAAGTCCAAGTCTGGAATTTATGAATTAAAACTGTGATCCTATGAAACAAGTTTACGGACCAGTAGATTCGTTTAATATCAAGAATTATTTTCATAAATCTCCACAACAGAATTTGTTGAATACCTTAATGCTGTGAATGAGAAAATAACTTAGAGGGAAAAATATACCCACAAGTAAGGTGATCTGGCAAAAACCACAGACTGACATCAAATGGACAAAAAAACTGAACAAAATGTTGTGAAAAAATGACAACTAAAATGGGGGGTGGGGTGGGGCCGGGGGCATAGTTAAGGCATCTAAAAAAAATTACACATGGCTTTGGCTTATTAAAATATTTTACACTTTTTTTTTTTTTTAAGAAGATTTGAAAACATCTGAAAAACATGCAAATTGTTTGAAAATCCTGCATGGCAAATTCAGACAGTTTGCAGGCGTCATTCAGATGTTTGCCAAGGAAAATACAGACCTCTCCCCGTGAGACTGCACATGGGAGGCCCTCCCCATTCTCTCTATCTTACACTGGATGGCAACCCAGAGGTCTGTGCAGCAGTCACAAACAAGGTGTTGTTATCTGGAAGGGAAGGGACCGTGGAATTTCCATTGGTTGGAGAACAACCCAGCTTTAGTTTTTCCAGATACTCTGCATGTACAGGCTTATGACACTGGAGAACTTTGATGGCATCTTCTACTTTGAACCATTCTCTCTTCCTTCCTAGAAAACAGTAGGACATTGGTCAGTATATAGTAAAGTCACTTAAAAAAACTAATAAGCCACATCCTTTGACAGTGCCCCTCACTCCTCCCCTACAAATAATAGCTTTATTGTTTTTTGGAATGGCTTAGACAATAAATAATATGTTGGGGGAAGAATTTTGATGTAATTCAAATGTGGACATACTGATCTTATTAAAAAAAGGTAACCCAAAATAATTTAAGACGAAAAGTCTACAAGCACATAGTAGCAGAATTAAGACTCTGGATGGCAAAAGGAAAGGGAACTTACCTATATTAACAGAATCTTCCCAATCTTCTAAGATTTCAGTGACAGTAAGAACATACACATACGTTCTGTGCTTTCGGTCTTGGTTCTGCTTGAATATAAAAAGAAAAGCATTTTAATCTACAGGAACTAGCCATTACACATTTCCGAGGAGAAGAATTCAGTTGTGGCATACTGCTGACTAGCACATAGTCAAGCATACACGGTTGTCTAACCCAGTACAGAAGGGAGTTTTCTGTAACACAAAACATTTAAAATGCTGAAATTAGCTCCCCACAGGAAACATTTAGCACCTTTGATTTCAACGTATGTGTTTTTTAAGAGACTAATTCAATTAAGTATTGGCAGTTTAAAAGCTGCCAGGTGAACTATGCACAACCAAGGTTGAGAATGGGCTAGTCATTTCTGGAATGTTTTAGTCCTATATGCTGAAACTCAATTTTTTACCCATATTAAAACTGCCACCTTGTGAAAACTAAACACGAGTTGGTCTTAAAATGAAGGGGCTCACTACTTTCATCTTGATTTAAGTTAGCCTCGTTTACTATAGTCTAGGACTTCAGATTGTTGTCTGAGTTTTTTAATTTCCTTTTTAAATGTTTATTTATTTTGAGGGGGGAGAGCCAGGAGGGGCAGAGACAGAGGGAGAGAGAATCCCAAGCAGGCTCCTGGCTGTCAGTGCAGAGGCTGACACGGGCTCCATTTTACAAGCTGCAAGATCATGACCTGAGCTCAAATCAAGAGTCAGACCTTAACCAACTGAACCACACAGGTACCCCCCCCCCCCTTTTTAAGGTAAACTTTCTACATCCTACGTGGGGCTTGAACTCATGGCCCTGAGATCAAGAGTCACGTGCTCTACTGACTGAGGCAGCCAGGTTGCCTGATAATTGCCCCGATTTTTTCCACCACAGA
Source organism: Panthera uncia (assembly GCF_023721935.1). Taxonomy (NCBI): domain Eukaryota; kingdom Metazoa; phylum Chordata; class Mammalia; order Carnivora; family Felidae; genus Panthera; species Panthera uncia. Next base: position 112,175,187 of record NC_064809.1, on the reverse strand, counting down.
CAACCTGAGTAATACACTCAATTCAAATAGCGTATTAGGTCTTTGGGAAGGAATAGGAACAGCAAAAAATGAGAGGCATCTCTCACATAAAACATTACTAGTCGGGGCGCCCGTGTGGCTCAGTCGGTTAAGCGTCCGACTTCGGCTCAGGTGGTGATCTCTTGGTCCGTGAATTTGAGCCCCGTGTCGGGCTCTGTGCTGACAGCTCAGAGCCTGGAGCCTGTTTCAGATTCTGTGTCTCCCTCTCTCTCTGACCCTCCCCCATTCATGCTCTGTTTCTCTCTCTCTGTCAAAAAAAAGAAAAACGTTAACAAAAAATTACTAGTCATTATTATTAAGAACCCATTGTCTTATCTCTGTATCTGGAAAATAAATACATTTATTATTCTATGTTCAAAAATTCATTGAAATCACCAGAGTGAATAGGCAGGACAATTCTAATTTTCCCTTATATCTTCTAAGGAGAAAGGTACGTTGGTTACTATTTTCTGTTCAGATTCTATGAAATGTAAATAGCACTTGTAAGGCAGTTAATACTATTATCTTTCTATGTTATATAAGCTTTATTTATAATGTGAGACGTTTTCTTCAAAAATCTTACCAGCATATTGACAATGTGCTATTTGTACCATGGCTATTCTGAATTACAGAAAATCTTCAATGTATTTTTCATTTCAACCAGGAGATGGTGCTGTTCAATTGGGTAAGGCAAGTGCTGAATTCTGGGAAAGTCTGAATATTAAGAACTTCACTACTAACATTGTATTCTGGGAGTCATCAATTCTACCAAGTGCTCCACAATCTGAATTTCTGAATTCTGTAAAAAGCCTTAAAAATCAAATTTATATGGTTCTACCAGAAGGACTGAACGAACCCTTAAATATTATCTTGAAAAAATATGTCACGATGTGTCAGGTATACAGGTATACCATATATCTATGTCTGACTCTTGGAAGAAAATACATTTGAGAATAGTTTGGGTCTCATGACCTGACTACATTTCTCCTTACCTTCCACAGAATACCTGCCAATTCCAAATTCCTTCCACAAATTCCATTCTGCCTTCAGTAATAATAGATTATACAGGAGAATTCTATGCTGTTAGCATCTATTCTTTGTATCTTGAGTTTTCTACCTTCATACAGTCCTCTAAGGATTAAGTCATTATTCGTGTATCGTCTACATGTTATGCACTAAAGGCACAGGGTACATTTCCAGACAGTATCCACAAGAGACCTAAGTCCTTCGGTGATACTGAGGACACTGTACCTCCTAAAAAGTTTATACCTAAACAATATACAGTGAACCGAGAGATCTTTCTCTATCAGCTCCACTGTATTGTCATATATAAAAGTAATTTAATGCTGCATAAAACTGATGGCACATCAAAGTTAGGTAACTTTTACTTCCCTTCCCCCTAATCCTTATAACTTACTTGCTTACTGATAAAAGGAATGTCTAACTTGGGCTGCTGCCAGATTATCTGGCCAGTTAGGAAAGAATCATTAATTCTGTTATCAGCAAGGATTACTTTTGTAACTCACCTCAAATATGCCCAGGAGTCTGCCTAATTTTCCTTTGACTCCAGCCTATTATAAAAAAGATGCAATGTAAAACTGTTAGCTTTCATAAGAAAGGTTACACGAACGTTATTTTCTAGCTATTTCAACTCAAGGATGTAAACACAATAGGCCCTTCCATACCAACCCTGCCTCTGTGAAGGTTTTTTGGCTATGCCAAGATTCATGACCTATGGTTTGCTATACAACATGGTTTAATTTATTCCACATACAAGTTCAGACTGATCAGATTTGTTGTCATTTATTTTGTAAGAAATGACAGGGATTGACCAAAAATTAGACTTTCTACCAATCTGGGACAAGCTTCACGAATGAAAACAGACTTTTTTTCTGAACCAACTGATCAATCCCCTTCTTACTTAAAGGACTGTCTTTCTTGCTTGCTTTTTTCACATGGCTTAGGAGGTACAATTCTTCCTATAGGTTACTCTCCTACTGCAGTCCTCATTACTTTACCGGGACTGGGACAGGTAACAGACTGACGGGAACTGCAGTGTGAGCCCATGCCGATCCTCACTGCATCAGTGCCCGCTGCCGCCTCTATCTAGGGACGCGCTCTTCCCTCAGAAAGCTGCTCATCCTTCGAGACCCATCTCTCTGAAACCTTTCCAGCTACACACCAAGACCCAATGGGAGCATTAGCATTTGCTTCCCATTTACACCCTCACTGCTGTTCAATAACTCTTATGGCACTTAATATGCTGTTTTGTCTCTGAGTAGAAAGCAAGTTCTATCATCAACTATAAGAAGACAAGCAGGCCGTGTATGCTTCTGTGCATGTGCGTGCGCACCACTTTTTACTGAACTTTATGACAAAACGAGTAGAATAAAAGCAATTTGCTTCTTACTCTTTTGAAAAAATTACAGCACATGATTAATGTCTCTGAGCATTCTTGCAGTGCATTGCAGTGTAATATTTATTAACCTTGCTCTGAGACAGGGCCATCCTGTTCTACACTGATCACTGATCAGGCTTACTGCCTGTTATACAATTGCATGTTACACAATTCTGGGGGACTTCTACATTCATTTTTAGCTCTCTTTTACCAGGCTTAACAAATACCTGCTTAACAAAATGCTAGCTATGGTCACCCGCTTAAAAATCTTCAGTCAGACAACAAAAAGAGCACTCATGTGACCTGCCTTGCCTTCTCAGTGCACGTAGCCAAAGTGCCACAGGGAACACACCGTAAAATCTCAAAATACGGTGTGTGTGAAAGGAGAGCAAATAAGCTACTACTCGTCTCACCTCTTCATAAACTTCCCTGACGGCAGCACCACCAGGTTCCTCCTCTGGCTCCATTCCTCCTCCCGGGACAATCCATTGGTCTGGGTACCGACTGCTGCTCACCAACAGCACCTGCAAGACCAACCGCGAGTGTAGGCCCCACAGCCTGCGAAGCACTACGGACGTAACATTCTCAACCCTTTACAAGGCTGGAAAGCCCTTCCTGATTAGCCCATTTGTAATTTCATTAAAATTATTAGGTGTACACATTATACCACAAGAAAGCGCAGTTGACAGCCTTTGTAAACACTCTTGGAATTCAGAATTCAACAATAATGTAATCACACCACGAAATCATTCTGAACCTAATGAAATCACTTCAACTACCAGATTCAATTAGTAAAATTCTCTAAATCATGGATACCAATGAAAGATAAAAGTGGATACTTGGGTTTACTAGCCCCAGAACTGCGTGCACTTAGGTTTGTGGTCGTATCTGCTATTCGTGAGTTACAGAATCTTATTCTTCTCCAAATTTAAGGATATGTGACCCTAGGCAGGTCACCCTGTTCTTACCTATAAAGAGTAAGGATACTTAAAAGATAACAGATACTGTGAAAAAGGAATAGGGGAATTCATTAAGTCAATGCCCGGTATATAGAGAGTTCTTGTTATTTTTACACTTATGATTAGGTGGGAAGAAGTACCCTTCATATTCCAAACTTCTATAAATGGGTAAGAGTCACTTCTTTTGATATCAGGCAGCTATAATTTATGATCTAGGAGAGACGGCAAGCTACAGTTGAGTGCATTGCTTGTTTTGTACAGTCTGTGAGCTAAAAATGGTTTTTATATTTTTAATTATATGAAATTCAAATTCCACTGTTCATAGATAAAATTTTATGAGAATCCAGCCACACTCATTCATTTTTCACATGTTGCCTATGGCTGCTTTGATGCTGTAACAGCAGAGTTAGGTAGCTGTGACAGAGACTGCATGGTCCACAAAGCCTAAAATACTATCTGGCCCTTTATAAGAAAAGTCTGCAGACCCCAATCGAGAATAGCATTAACCTTTAAATTTGCAAATGCTTTTTAAAAAACAAACATTACCACAGAGTATCCTAGAGGTTCACTACTTAAACAGTACCTGAAACAAGTATTATATACCCATCTTCTACATGAAAATTTGTGGGCTAGGTTAGGTTGAAATGCACCCAACTTAAAACAGCAACAAAGGCTTGGCTACTATGATAAATAAGCAAAGGATGTTTATATGAAGTAACAGGTGTCTTAACCAACTTGAACAAAAATGGTTACAAAATTCCCTTAGTATATTATCTCTAAGTAAACAAAGAACATTCTTTCCAGATAAATCAATCAATTCAGAGCAAAGTATGATCCCTGATGTGTACTGGTCTTCTGACACGCCACTGGTCCTATCTGCCCAGCTCCCACTCTCCTGCCGCAGGAACTGCTGGCACTTGAGAGTTCATAGCCAGCACAAGGATTCACCTCCCACCTGAGGAGGCTGCCAGAAACTCAGCCTTCCCCCAGGATGACAGTAACTCCCGGAGTTCAGCAACTCCCACCTTTCCCCCAGCCTTGAACACACTGAGTTCGAAGATAAGGGAACGTCTATTCAGGCACCTATCCCCTCAATCTGAAAACAAAGCAGCACACTTTTGCCTATGGACACACCATCATCGCAGAGCAGTGATCAATTAATGCTCAAGGGGTCTGAGTGTTGTTTCTCTCATCCTTTACCTGGACAGGACTCCATTGCTTCTGCCAGCTTCATTCCTTCAAATGAATAACTGGCAAAACAATGCAAATCCAGAGAAAGCACTGTAAATTAACAACAGCTGATAAAGCCTTAGCTAAAATATGAATGGCTGACTGTGAGGGTACCACCAAGTCCAAATATAGCAATTTTGGTCAAATGAAACATAAAACAGCTTTAAATTTAAAGTATTAGCAAACGGGGCTTACATATCAAAATTAGAAACTAAAGAGCCAGAATAAACAAATCTAGCAAGAATTAGAAAATACTGGTTTAAACTCAAAGATGGTTTGCAACTGTACAGATCATACCCAAGATGTATTTCATTCCTTGATGCACCCAATGATGGGCTGATAATCTACCATTCAGTACACCAGTTTCCTCCAAGCACCTATCCTTGTAGAATTACTGAGTGTTTATGAGACTTAAATACCTTATATCCTGGCCTAAGCACTCGATGTTGGCCATTACTAGCTCTTCTGCTTTCCTACTAATTGAATTGCATCAGCCTACCAAGAACTAGGCTTTTCCCTCAAATTTTGCCAGTTGCATTCGTTTTATAATTATTGAGAATTAGTGATGAAATGAGGGCAAAAAGGAATTATCAAAAAAGACTTTGCAAAGATTAAAGGTAGGTTATTAAAAACTGCTATCAAATTAAATATGGATGAGACTACTGTAAAAAGGAAATTTAAAAATCCAGAAAGAGCCTGCAAGTCTTCAAAGTTCAATTAAAATTCTTTAAACAAAGTGAGACTGCGAATCAGATTTCATCTTTTGTTTTACTCAAAAAGGAAGCTTACCAAATGTCTATGGTATTCCAAGGCTTTGGCCTATATATTGAGATTGGCAAGTGTAAGTTTTTAAGTTAAAATAAAAAATGCTTAAGGTATAAAAGCATATGTCTTGCATCAAGGGAAAAGTAAACTGTACTGTTTCTGACTGCAGAGTTGGAGGCTTCTTTTCCTGGTCACTAGGTGTGGGTTACGGACAATCTAGTTTTTATTGCCTGGGTGAAATTCTTATTATTTTTTTTTAAATATAATTTGTCAAGTTAGCTAACATACAGTTATATAGTGTGCTCTTGACTTCGAGAGTAGATTCCCATGATTCATTACTTACATACAACAACCGGTGCTCATCCCAACAAGTGCCCTCCTCAATGCCCCTCACCCATTCTCCCTCTCCTCATCCCCCCATCAACCCTGTTTGTTCTCTGTATTTAAGAGTTTCTTATGGTTTGACTCCCTCCGTTTGTAACTATTTTTTTTCCTTTCCTTTTCTTCCCTCTGTTAAGTTTCTCAAATTCCACATATGAGTGAGAACATGTATCTGTTTTTCTCTGACTTATTTCACTTAGCATAGGTCCATCCATGTTGTTGCAAATGGCAAGATTTCATTCTTTTTCATTGCCGAGTAGGTTGGATGAAATTCTTAACTACCCAATTCCAACTTCCTTGATTACCTTCATAATGGGACATGACACTGCAGGGGCTTGCTAACTGGAAAACTACATTCTTATTTATTTAGTAAACAAGGAATTTCAAAACCATCAATATTCATAAAGTTGGAGTCCTGAAAAAATGAAATTCAGTGTCATATATCTAGGTCAATGATAATTCCCATCTGTCCCAAGATAGTATTTAAGAGATAAATTATATAAGGTTAATAATGTTGAATACCCAATAGTATAGTCTGTGCCTGCTTTTCTGAACACTTATGCTCCTAATTGAAATCAAATCTTTAATCTGCAGCCTACAGGACATAATTCACATATGACTGAACTCGTCTTCCAAAAGTCAGTGACAGGAAATCCCTACATGCTTCCACAGTTCCCTTCATAAATTACTTTTTCTAAAGCCTCATGAAAACAGATCTGTATGGTTTTGGACAAACGATTTAGCAGAAACTGAGACCTTATCGTGCAAGAATCCCCTGAGATTCCAAAATGATTAAATTTGATCAAACCATTAACTTCAAATGTATCTTTCCAAAATAAATGAGTAATTAACACCTGTAGTATAGAATGATCAGCATCTAAACTACTAGTTTAAAACATTTGATAATGAGCCTTTGGTAATGAAACAGATTTGAAAACCAGTATGTTTCATTATGAATTTGCCTACTCATCTAGAGTACTTCATTCGAAGTTCAAGTGAGGTCAAGGCCACATTATGTTTGTTGTTTGTTTATGGAGTGGGGAGTGGTGGTGATTACCTAGCAGGGTAGAAGAAATGAATTTGAATAGCATAAGCAAAGACCATTAAAATCCCTACTACATGTTAGAAGAACTGTATCACAAATCATTATTATTCCATATCCTCGGGGAGGGGGGGGGAAGCCATCTAAACATTTCTACAACATCCCCAATCTACTAGATCTGTACTTTAGCATGCTTGGTAATGCTCTAAAAACATTATTTAGGTTATAAAATCTTAGTAAGGGATACACCAATAGCTGACAAATCCAGACTTGGTTGTTCATAGGTTTTAAATTCCTTTTCAACTACCTGTGTAGGTATATTACATTTTGTGTATCCAACAAGATGACAGTCTGCCACATTAGTGACAAGGTGATGGAGAGGAAAGCAGGCATTCAACTTTCCAGATAGGCCAGAGCTGAGTCCAAAGGAAAGATTTACAAAAAGGTTAGTCAATCCACCAGGCTGCAGAATTAGACTTGAATCAGAGTCAACCTCAAAGCCAGTGCTGTTGCCCACCTTCATATAAGCATTCCTGCTACTATACTATCTGACCTCAACCTTCCTTCCATGTGTATCCAACATTCAACATAAAACACCATTCACCTGTCATTGTTAAGAAGCCATTTCCTACACTTGTCTTTTTCTTCGATTCCTAATGTTTTAAGCATTTGTTATGTAAGTACTTCTCACTTTAAGTAGCAGTAGTGTAGTGATAATGGTCTACTTGGAACCAGCCCTGAGTCTTACTAGACAACAGTTTGTCTATGAATTGGAATAATCTACAGTATAGATTCAAAACCCTACTATCACCTAGTAAGTCCTCCTCACTGGAGGTGTGTAAGAGCTTGTAAACTAAAAAAATCCTGTTCAAGATTTGAGCACGGAGGTAAATTAAATTCTTAGCTCTATACACCAAGTGGCCCCCAAATGCCATTTGTGTTTCAGCTTTCACTCTTATAACTGTTCTTGGTCACAGCTTGCTTCTGGGAACAACTAGTCACCACAAATGACTATTTCTTCCCCAGAAAAAAAAAAAAAAAAAAAAAAAGGCTATCCGGAAAACCCCTCAAGTGATCCCTAAATTAGGAATGAAGAGTTTTAAACTGTAGCTATTTAGAAGCTGTATTGGGGTTTTTGTTCTTTCTTCACATGTTATCATGAACCAGGGTGCATGAATGGTTTAAAACTACTTTACCACAGTTAACTGTATTAGGGGCTCTTAATCAAAATTAGGCCAGCAAGCAGTATATTAGGAACACCCAGTATGCACACAGACATTTTAAAAGATCTTAAGTTATGGCAGTGGTTACTGTATCCATTAACCAGCTACCTACTGCTACTATTAAACAAGTTAATAGTCCTATTTTTTGGACTATTGAGGCACAGTTGTATAGGAGGGTCAGAAATAACAGCTCATTTTGGGAAAATGTGTTTAACTCAGATTATTGCTAGACAAGAAAAGATCAAAATTCCAAATTCGAGTACAGTTTCTCTTGAATGCGTATTGCTTTTATACCATCATAAAGTTGAAAAATCACAAGTTGAATCATTGTAAATCAGGGACCATCCTTATGGGATTGGTAGATAGAAGAATGCTAAATTGGACTGATCATGACATTTTCTTGTAGCACATCAATGTTTTGAAATGATGGGCTTAGCTTTTACACACTGGAGAAAGCCTTCGTGATATATACCAAGAGCCTAAAACAGATGCAAATTGTACAAAAATGCCTTCCCTTGAAGGAAGTGGCTGCTTAAGTGGCCCAAGAAGCCCTTTATGTCTAGGAGAGCTGCAGGCATAGATGATATTTCCCTCCGTTTAGAAAAGATTGCCTTCAGATAGTTATTTAATTTTCATTAGAAAGTGGTCTCCACTTGAAGCAAGTATCTTCAGAGCCTTAAATCTAAAAGGACTTCTGCAGAAGTATGAGCCCCAGAGTGTTTATCTAAAAAGGCAGACTGCCTGTTGACCCCAAGCATACAAATGTTAGTACATATACACATACGTACAAATACTGTACTAGCATTTCTTATTAAGATTGTTTTTATTAGAGCTCTGGTTTTAGAGTCCCACAGGTTTTAAGACCGCTTTTCCCAACCAAGTCTTAGTGCATGATTTTGTAGAATTCAGACATTTTAGTTAATACACATTTGGCATTTGGCAGGTGGTAGAATGCAGTCCCTGGCTCAAGGAGCTTAAAAGCTAATTAGGGCAGTAAGTCCAAGTGGAAGAGTAATAGGCAGTTCTTAAGACAGTTTTGTTAGTGTTTCTCACAACTGTGCCTGGATTCCACCCAGAATCAAAGTCACTTCTATTTCTCTTTTCAGCACTCTATCTTATATTGCTGCTAGATGATCCTCAAGCTTGAATACATTTAAAATGTAAATGTTCCTGTCTTGCCTAGCAACTCCTTAGCCTTATATATTAAGGTGCTCTTTTTCAACCATTATTTGTTCAATGCCATCCCAAGTTGCAGTTCAACTAGTCCACAGCCCCAAGTCTTGCTCTGTTTGTGATGCTTGGTCCTTCCTCTCTCACTCACTGAAATCCAGCTCCAGTGATCTTAACCCTGCTGTCAGTACCTGATGATACTCTTCCCCTACTTGATTTCCCTTTATGTCAGTTTCTGTCTGTCCAAACACTACAGAATGTTTCTCCTATGTTTACTCCTATGTTTCTTAGGAGCTGATACTTTTCATCTCTGCATCCCTGTTCAGTTATATGCAAATGTGTTGAACAGAATCCATTTCTGGCTACCTTTTGTGAATGTACTGTCCTCTTTCACTGTACAAACACAGTATCCCCAGCTACTCTATGGGATGCTTATTTGTGGGCTTGTGTGGAAGCCCAACCACCAAAACTAAGGGTGGTTCCCTACAGAACCAGAGACAGGATCAAATGAACAGGAGATTTAGAAATAAAGGACCTGGGCTCAAAAAGATCTGCCAGCTTCCATGATCTTGGGACAAGTTAACTCTGCTGCCTAATTTCTTACTATACAAATCCTAATGCTTATTTACCTCGCGGGGAAGATAAAATGGGCAAATAATAAAACCACTCCCAAGAGAACATAGACTGCTGTTTCTTCCCTAAAACAATCTGTTCTCAACTAAGGGTTACTGAGAAATCCTTCAGTACAAGGAGAGCCATCCTGGAGCACTGCATAACTTTTTGTGGTCAAACAGCAATTCTTATTTTATTTCAATTTATACTTTATAAACATTTCGTCCTTAAATAAAGCATACATTTAAATCTCCCAACAGGGATCTAGGTGTTATTAACCCAGGAGGGGGAAAAAGTCTCATCTATTAGCTAAAGAGGTGGATTCAGGCTGTTTTGTATCTTATCCTTGGAAGGCTACCAACGTAATTTCAAAAGAGTGAAATCAAATTCACAGCAAAATAGCAAGATGTTCAGGAAAGCTAACAGGTTCATCTTTGTCACTATTATATAATAGAAGGAGCCTCAACTATATACAACTACAAAAATGAAGATCCTAGACCACACATTAAAGTTGGCTGTGCATTTTACTTAGAGAATTCCAGAGCCTTCCCTCACAGCGTATTCTCTAACCAACTATCTTGGTTTCTCAACCTGCACGGTACCAGATTTATTTACATAACAGATTTCTCTAATAAATGCTCCAGAGCTTGCTCCTTACTTCATTTTATCTAATGGCACTAGTCTGTGGACTCAACTCGAGGCTAGGAATTTAGCATTTATTACAGTAGGAACAATTTCCAAGCACGAAATAACTCCTTTATCTGTTACAGGAATATCTGAAGTGTTCTTCAGGCTTTGCTTTACCATTCACACAATGCAGATCATTTCAATTTCCTATTTCCTATATCTTCCCCTGGGAACCGTTTTTAAAGCCTGAATTCCAAGTTCAGGTTATGGCAAGACTTCAAAGTCATCACTTCCAGAAAGGCTTCCAAGCTCAGCCTCACAAAATCTCTCATTCAGCAAATAGTGTGCACCCAATTGCCATGGAGCCCTGTGCCAAGAACCCAGCATCAGAAACAGGGACTGGATCCTGAATTCCGACTCTACCACTTCCTAATTATGTCATTTGGGCAAAGTACTTAGGCCCTGCAACCCTCTCCTCACCTACAGACCAGCACAAAGAGGATTAAATGCAGCAAACTTAAAAGGTCTTCAGGCAAGTCCCACACAGTAAAAACACTCAACTAAGAATGTGATTACACAATAGTGAGCAAATTAGACAAGATCCTTGACCTATCTTGATCACTCTGGGCAGCTATTATATGCTTCTATATTCAAAGTTTGTTTTTTCCTAACGGGGCCTCGATGCACTTAATGCTTATTGACTGTTACTCTGTAAATGTTAAAAACAAAACAAAACAACCCCACAAAAACCTATCTCCTTCTAGTTTCTAGCTCTCCTAAGCGGCCTCAGGTCATAGAGTAAGAACGACTACACCACTGAGTGTACACTATGTCATATTCATCCTAACTGCAGGGATTAGCAATAAGGAAGCCATTAAATTCCTGTCTCCAGTTTTAGCCTGGTACTTTATTGGACACAGTTGGTTATGGAAGCAGAATTCAGATTAATTTTTTCCAGGTCTAATCATTTTAGGAGTGGCAATGCTTTAAAAAATGAGAAAAAAAAATTTTTTTTAAGTTTATCCATTTATTTTTGAGAGAGAGGCAGGGGAGGGGCAGAGAGAGAGAGAGAGAGAGAGAGAGAGAGAGAGAGAATATATCCCAAGCAGGCTCCACACTGCCATCACGGACCCCAATGTGGGGCTTGAACCCATAAACTGTGGGATCATGACCTGAGCCGAAACCAAGAGTCTGACACTTAACTAAGCCACCCAGACACCCCTAAAATAAATTTAATGTTTATTTGGGGGGGGGGGAGGGGCAGAGCATGAGCAGGGGATGGGCAGAGAGAGGGGGAGACACAGAATCCGAAGCAGGCTCCAGGCTCTGAGCTGTCAGCACAGAGCCAAACGCGGGGCTCAAACCCACCAACCGTGAGTCGAAGTCAGATGCTTATCCGACTGAGAGGAGTGGCAATGCTTTATAAAATATTTTCTTGGCCACCTTGCTTTAAGTAAATTTAAAACAGTGAACCATTTTAAATTAAATGGAACTGAAACAAGGAAAAACTGTTCTCCAGGAAAACCTTGAGAGCCTCACTATCAACCCAATGAAGAAAGGTAAATTAAAGACTGGCTGCTTACTCTCAGAAAAAGAAAGGCTGCTCGTCTCCAGATGTCAAGCCAAATACAGCAAAGTTAAGAAGCCTAGATAAATATGCTGAGAGCTAGAGGTTACGGTCTGAAAATGGCAACTCTGCCTACCTCTAGTCCATCTTCTTCCTCAGGCATTATTCCACATTTTTCACTAGCCATCTTTCTACAGTCAGAAAACTTTAAAAAGAGGCCTTTAAATATATATGTGTGTGTGTGTGTATACATACATATATATATATATATATATATATATATATATATATAATAATAATTATGCCAAGTGCTTGCGAGTTAAAAGGTCCACTTAAGAGTGGGATTGAGAAAACTAGACCGAATGGGGTTTTATTTTAAAGCACGGGGATTGCCTGGCTATTCCACAAACATCCCTAGATTTAATCTGAAACCGCAAATTGCCGTAACATGGAAGGGAAATGTAACACAGGCAGAAGGGCTTGGGCTGCAACACTCACGCCATTTCTGCCGCCTCCGTTAGCACTCAAGGTTTATCTGGCTTTACTCAATTCGCTAGTTAAAATGGTGACTCCCGCCCGAAGCCACCTATACGGCCCGGGACCTCCCGCCGGCCAGGAGGCGTCTCGGCCTCAGGTCCTCACCATGGCCCGGCAGAACACTGGGCTGGGCGAGCCCCTTTGTCTCCTCTATCAACCCAGAGAAAGGAAGGAAGGAGGGAGGAAGGGCGGGAGGGAAAGGAGGGGGCTAATCCCTCCTAGCCTGGTGGCCAGACGAAGGGTCGGGCGAGCAAGGTGAAGGGCTAAGACCCCCACCCCGACCGGCCCTGGCCCCCAGCCCCCAGCCTGTCCCGGCGCCGCCGCGGGAGGCGCAGAGCGTGCTGGTCGCCCTCACCTCGTCCTCCTGCTCACTCCGGAAGCACAGGCACGCCGCCCGCTTCTTGAAGCCCTCGCGGTCATAGGTCCGCGTCTGGTTGGGCTTGAACTTCATCATAGAGGCGGGCTCTTGCTGCCGCTGCTGCTCCGGCCGCCGCCGCGGGGGCCCGGCTGCCGCCACCCCGCCGGGGAGTTGGGGCGCGGGCGAGTCGGGGCGCAGGGGCGCCGGGAGGCGAGGCGGCGGCGCGGGGAGTGACAGCGAGGCCGGTCGGTCCCGGAGCCGGCGGCCGCTTCGACGCGGAGGAGGGCGCAAGCGCCGGTCACTGCTGCCCGGGTGTCGGAGAGGAAGAGCCGCCTCTGCCCGAGCGTCCGCCGCTCTCCATGGAGCCCGCCGCCCGCTCGCCTCCGTTCCCTCCTCCTCCTGCTGCCGCCGCCGCCACCGCCGCCGCCGGGGGAAGAGCGAGGCTGGAAGCTCACGCCACAAGGAGGCAGTTGCGAGGACTCGCAGCAACCGGGCAGCAACGCCGCGGCAGCTTCGCACCGCCCCCACCGGCTCTGTATTTAAGTGAGCCCGCGCAGCCCCGCCCCTGCGCGTCCCGCCCCGCGCGCGCCACCGCGCCTGCGTGCCAGGACCTTTGCGGCGGGGGAGGGGCCTCGGCCGCGTGGCGTCCAGTGGTCCGCGGTACCTGCGGGCTGGGGCTGCCGCCTCCAAACGCGGGATGGAGGTGGCCGGCTAAAATGTCAGCTAAGAGGCAAAGACCCCTCCCTGCCTGTTTATAAACACCACCACTTTCCCATCTCCCATAAATGCCACCTCCAGGAGAGGAGGTCCAACTACGTACATCCTCACAAAGTTGCACCCGGGTCAGGAAATGCCTGGCTGCACCGCAGCGATTGCAGTCTCCGCAGCGACTGACGCCCAGAGTTCGCTCATGAAGTGCGGGGAGACACGAAGGTGAAGGCCCGGAAAGGGGAAGACGTTGGTTGAGCGGTTTTCGTTTGGAGGGGGTGGGGAGGTGTTGCTTTGGGGGTTTTGTTTGCTTTCCAGAGAAAAGAGGGCAGGCAAATTTCCTTTTTTTTTCCTTAAAAAAAACACTTTGGTTAGGGGGTCGTTTGTATTTTTTTTAAGTTTATTTATTTACCTAGAGAGCTGGAGAGGGGCAGAGAGATAGAGAGAGAGAGAGAGAGAGAGAGAGAGAGATAGAGAGAGAGAGAGAACCCCAAGCGGACTCTACGCTGCCTGCTGCTCTAATTCACCAACCGGAAGCTCATGACCTGAGCCGGAAGCTCAACCGACTGAACCGCGCAGATGTCCTCTGCCCCCCCCCCCCCCCCGTTTGTAGTCTCGCGAGAGTCCATTCAGTCTTAAATATTTCTTTGAAGCTGTGGATAACATCTTCCACTTTGTCCCACCCTCTGGAATGTATTCATTAATACTGGCAATGACTAATATTTATGAAGTGTTTTGCACGTGTATTTCATGCTCAGTGACAGGCAGCTAGGTACTGGGGCCACAACACTAAATATAATGGGATTTCTGCTGTCCAGGAGTTTAAAGTCTTCTGGGGACTTGGGACAAACAATCTTTCCATTTCAGAGTGTCATTCAAGGGTTAAGATAGGAACTGGGAGGCCCAGTGTTTAAGAAGCTAACCCAGTCCACCCTGACCCCTCCACAGAGCCCAGGCTACTTAGTTCCACACATACTTGACTGTTCCGTTTTCATTCCTAGAGGGCCTACTGTGTGCCAGGCATTGGCATCTAAAACCAGTCCCAGCCCTGTCAGGATCTTAAGCACCTGAGAGCAGACAGTCAAATATCAAACAATCACACAAGTACATGTAAAACTACAAATGTGATTAGGTTGAAGGTGGTAGAGGGTTTCAGAGGCAGATATGACCAGACCTGCAAGTCAGAAAAGGCTTCCTGAGGGCAGCAAGTCAGGAGCTCATGGCTGAAGGAGGAAGTGGAGCTAAGGCCACTAAGAGCCTGGTGAACTTCAAAGCTGAGGAAACTGGGACTTCTATAGAGTCCAGTGGGAGAAGGAACCAGGAGAGTTCATAGAAATGAGAGAAGGCCCATGTGGCTGCAGACGGGGTGGGGGTAGCTGGGTTCCACCTTTGGCCCAGAGGGTTGTGAGGCCTGACCATTCAGAACCTGGGGACCCTTGGTGAGTCCAGAGTAGGGCACTGGTCTTCCTGTTCTAGATTCTAACCTCCTTCAGGTTCGTGACTGCTGCATCTAACTTTATCACTTTCTTAACTCCAGAACCAAGCACAAGCAAGTTTGTACAGTAAGCTAATGTTGAATGAGTGATTTAAGAAATGAGATTTTTACCATGGCACACTTGGAAATCTTATCAAGTCTATGCAGAGACATTGTCCAAGCCTTACTTTCTTACAGAAGCCACTTGAAGTGTGTTTCCAGATTTATAAACAGGGACTGAACACATCTAGCTAGGGACTCCATTTTGGCCAATATGCAAATATTATTTTAGATAATTGGTTCTAAAAATTGATAAAGTGATTAATCTCACCATAGTCTTTCTGAATGATAGAGAAGATTAAGTTTCCCTTTGCTTAAAAATTCAAAGGTCTGGCTTCTAGTTTGTGTTCAGTGAATATTAGTTGATTGGATGTTGGTTTGCTCAAATCTTTCCCATTTAGTAATTACACGAGGTGAGGCATGAATCAGAATTAACTGAGGAGGAAGGAGGAGGATGCCTGGAACTGACTCACTGAAGGGAGGAAAAAACTGCACAGAAAACTGGTGAGCATGAACCTGGGACCACTCGTGTCAGGTCCCAGACCATTGCATTTGGTTGAAAAGATCTTGGGTTCAGGTCTTACTGCACCGATCACTATATGTCACTTTTCTCATCTGTCAAATAGGTATAGTATCGTTTATACCATTTCATAAAAGACCACAGTGGATCTGAGAGTGCATTAAAACTATAAAGCACTTAAACAAACATGGAATATTATTAACAAGGAAGTTTTCATTGGAGGTCTGCCCTCCTGCTCCTTTCCTGCTCTTTTCCTCAAGTAGTTAGAGGAGTAATGGAGAGGGCCGGGTGCTTGGGAAGGGCTGTGAATTTTCACACTGGGAGGGAAGGGTTTTATTTTAAAAGGAATTTTGCAACAAATGATTTGAATGGAAGAATTCTATCATATAAATAACCACCCCTTACTTTTTTGTTAGTTAATTTATTGAGTTAGTTTTTGTAATTATTTGAGAAACAGCTAAGAGAAAAGGAAATTTGTCTGACTAAAATGAAGGAATAGAGGAAGGCAGAATTACAATGCTGGATCTTCATTTCCGGTGTCAGTTCCTCAGTATTTCCTCAGTATTAGGGTGCAGCCTCCCCCCTCCCTAAAGCTCCCTGCTTAGTATTGTCTAACAGGTATTATGCATCTGAAATGCGCTTAGGCACTGTTCAGAGCTTAGATCATATCCAACCAGATCACAGTTGAGATAGACACATGGTGTTTTTCCTCTGCAGGGCCAGTAAGGACTGGGCTATACCAGCCTGTTTCCTTGGGGATCAGAGTCCAATTTCAGGTTAATCTGTTTAGTTCACTGAGCACAGTCTTGTCTTACCTAGAACTAATAGTACACGAGCTATTTCTTGTACTATTTTCAAATATTTGGAGCCATCAGAGAGGGGAACCAACTTTCCCTCTGCAGGGTATTTCTTTTCCCTCAGTCTTTTCATGGGAGGCAGTGGAATAGGGGTGTGGTTCAGGGAGCTTGCTGACTTCCCTTATAGCTGACTCACAGTATTATCATAAAGTAAGTTCTGTCTCTCAAGGTAAAACTGATCATGACAAATGATCCCTTCCTATGTCTTTCCAGTGATAATCATAGCTAGTCATTACCGAACATCACTCAGTGCTGGGTGCTTTTCATGATCACATTTGAATAATCCCAGCAGCAGCAGTATTTATTGTCCCCATTTTACAGGCAAAGAAACAGGGGCAGCCTTCTGTCTTTGTAGCCCGTATTCTTAACTCCTGCTTAACTCACTGTAAGCTTGTCTTGCCTCTTCTATTCCCTGGTATTTATTTTGTATTTGTTGTGTTCTGACACTGGGATTTTTTTTCCATTTTAAAATTAAAAAGGAGCTTTGTTTAAGGTGGGATGGTAACAGAAACTCTTACAGTGCAAAATGGAAGTCTTGATTACAATTTCATGTCATCTAAAATGATTTTCTTTCTTTTACGAAAGGCACAGATTAGAATGGAATAAGCAATAGTTGAAAATTCAAAAGGCTTAAATTAAATTAAACTAAAACTTTAGGATTAAAATCCTAAAAAGGTTGAATGCAACTAGCATTTGCAAAACTTTAAGAGACTGGTTTGGCTGTTTATAAGCTTCCCTTCACTGAAGTAAAGAAATGATTTTCAGACTTACAGCTCCTATTTCCTCAATTCCTATTTAACTGTACAGGCATCACCTGTATGTGCTGGTTTGGAGGGCTGATAAAAATGTTTCCCGGAAGCACAGCTCCCCTTTCTCCTTCTTTATCATTCAGGGAAAGGTATATGCCAAGTGTTTATCTCCTCTGCAAAGGCAATGACTTGACATTTTCACCACCTTCTTCAGGACAGCATTTTAAACTTCTGCCTCATTCAGAATTGCTTATTTTTGCTACATAAAAATACTGCATTTTTGTTTGAGGAAAAAGGCTAAAAAAAGAATGTTTGATATAAGAGACATGTTAATTATAACGTATGGACCTTGTTTTGACATAGATTAAAACAAACTAAAAATAAACGAGAAAAAAGACATTTTTAGGACAACTAGGGAATGTGGACAATGAACATTTTATGATATTAAGCAACTATTGTTATGGGGGGGTATGATGATGTTTAAAAAGGGAACTCCTTACCTCTTACAGGTATTCAGAACTGAAATGATATGCTTTCTGAGATTGCCTTCAAAATAATCTGGGCTGTTGGAACAGGGAAGATGGGTTGGGAGTGTGGAGGAAACTAGATAGGCCCTGAGCTGATTGTTGTTGAATTTGTAAGCCATTAGGAAAATGGAGGAGAGGAAGGAAAGAGAAAGGAGAAGAGAAATGTTTTATATTTCATGGGGTGTGGAAATAAATCTACGTTGTTAGAAAGAAGTTGTATACATTCACGATACAAATATTAGAGTCTAGAATGATTAGAATAACCAAAAGTGCAGTTTGCAGGGCGCCTGGGTGGCTCAGTCAGTTAAGTGTCTGACTTGGCTCAGGTCATGATCTCGCGGTTTGTGAGTTTGACCCCACATTGGGCTCTGTGCTGCCAGCTCAGAACCTGGAGCCTGCTTCGGATTCTGTGTCTCCCTCTCTGTCTGCCCCTCCCTCGCTCATGTTCTATCTCTCTCAAAAATAAATATTTTAAAAAAAATGGAGTTTGTAAAATATGCAATATGTTTATAAAATAAGAAGGTATGACAAAAATTACTCACTATGCAAAAAAATTTTAGCCAGTATTATTCCATGAATTGAAAAACTTATAATGGTCATTTCTATGTGAAAATTTAATGGTGACTGATTTGGTTATTAGCGTTCACCCTGACTTGTGAAGCAAGATTTCATTCTTATAACTAGATCACAAGTCCTAGGAGTGCAGAAACCCAGGTGATCCAGTGATACCTTTGTGTTACAAATGAGTTACAGGCTGTGAGGCAATCCATAGATGGACTTGTTGGCATAGTAACTATATCATGTATCATATTCCGCTATAGAAAATGCAGATAATCTGTCTCTCTCTCTCTGGCTATTTATGCTGATTTTTAAATCTGTCCTTGATTTTTGTTTATTGTTTTGGTTTGGGGACTTCAGCTTCTGAGGATTGAATTGATCATATTCCTCAGAGTAAATATATATACATTTTGCTCTTGTATATTATTGTAAATCATATATTGTTTTATGTAGATGTATTTTTAATTTATGCAAATCACATATCTTAGTTTTGTCACCCAGTGACTAAAATGTGTTTAGTTATTTCCTGTAGATTCTGTTTTCTAGCTAATGAGGTTGGCTTTCTCCTTCCTCAGTGAAGGATTCCCAAACAGAAGAGAAAAAGCAACACATGTCCAAATAAAGAGGGAGTATTACTTAACTTTCCCATTAAAATATTACAAGAATCATGCCTTCTTTGCAATAGCAGTAAAGCATTACTCAAAGTGCCACTTGTTTGGAGTTAGAGAAAGGACTTAAGGACTTGCATCAGCCTTTTGTTTTGTGTGTGTTGATGTGGCTTAGGAGGATTTTGACTTCTATGTTCAGAAGTCAAATGGGTAGGTACTCACTGCTAAGGTTCAGGTAACATAAGGACCAATTAGAAGTACATAAAGCAACACGGGTTTAAAAAAAAAAAAGCAACATGGGTAGATCTTAAGGACAGAATCCTTTTGAGAAACCTAAGAAGGAGAATAAGGTATATTATCATTTACATAAGTTACAAATAAATCTGTATGAAACAAGACATAGTTTGTAGTAGTAGGTAAGAACAAAGGATCTATACATTTACCCAGAAGTATAGCTGCTGTTTGTGAGGAGGGGATTTGGAGTGAGCTATGAGGACAAAGGGACATAAATAATTGGGGCCTCTCAAGGATCAATGATGAAACGTGGCTGTCTTAGTCTATTTGGGCGGCTGTAACAGAATACTATAAACCAGGTGGCATGTAAATTGCAGACATTTATTTCTCACAGTTCTGGAGACTGGAAAGTCCAAGATCAAGGTGCTGGCAGATTCAGTGTCTGGTGAGAACTCACTTCCTCATTCATAGATGTTTCCTGGTTCCTTGTGTCCTCACAAGGTGGAAAGGGCGGAGGAGCACCCCTTAGTCTCTTAAGGGCACTAATCCCATTAATGTGGGCTCTACCCTTGTGACTTAATCATCTCTTAAAGGCACACTTTTTTTTTAATGTTTTTTAAAAATTTATATTTATTTATTTTGAGAGAGAGACAGCATGAGTGGGGAGAGGCAGAGAGAGGGAGAGAGAGAATCCCAAGAAGTCTCCACATTGCCAGCACAGAGCCCAGTGCAAGGCTTAATCTCAAGAACTGTGAGATCATGACCTGAGCTGAAACCAAAGTCAGAGGCTTAACTGACTGAGCCACCCAGGTGCCCCTTAAAGGCACACTTTTTATTTTTATTTTTACTTTTATTTTTATTTTTATTTTTATTTATTTATTTATTTATTTATTTATTTATTTATTTAAATATATGAAATTTATTGTCAGATTGGTTTCCATACAACACCCAGTGCTCATCCCAAAAGATGCCCTCTTCAATACCCATCACCCACCCTCCCCACCCTCCCACCCCCCATCAGCCCTCAGTTTGTTCTCATTTTTAAAAAAAAAAATTTTTTTTTAATGTTTATTTATTTTTGAGACAGAGAGACAGAGCATGAACAGGGGAGGGTCAGAGAGAGAGGGAGACACAGAATCCGAAGCAGGCTCCAGGCTCTGAGCTGTCAGCACAGAGCCTGACGCAGGGCTTGAACTCACCAGCCGTGAGATCATTACCTGAGCCGAAGTTGGACGCTTAACCGACTGAGCCACCCAGGTGCCCCTGTTCTCATTTTTTTTTTTTTTTTAAATTTTATTTTTTCCAATGTTTTTTATTTATTTTTGGGACAGAGAGAGACAGAGCATGAACGGGGGAGGGTCAGAGAGAGAGGGAGACACAGAATCGGAAACAGGCTCCAGGCTCCGAGCCATCAGCCCAGAGCCTGACGCGAGGCTCGAACTCACGGACCGCGAGATCGTGACCTGGCTGAAGTCGGACGCTTAACCGACTGCGCCACCCAGGCGCCCCCTGTTCTCATTTTTTAAGAGTCTCTTATACTTTGGCTCTCTCCCACTCTAACCTCTTTTTTTTTTTTTTTTTTTCCTTCCCCTCCCCCACAGGTTTTTGTTAAGTTTCTCAGGATCCACATAAGTGTGAAAACATATGGTATCTGTCTTTCTCTGTATGGCTTATTTCACTTACCATAACACTCTCCAGTTCTGTCCACATTGCTACAAAGGGCCATATTTCATTCTTTCTCATAAAGGCACATTTTTTAATACTATCAACGTTGGGAGTTAGGATTTTAACATGAATTTTAGAGTGACACAAACATTCAGTCTATAGCAGGTAGCTACACAAAGGACTGTGGAATTTCTTTTCTTTTTTTTTCGCTTAAAAAATGTTTTTTAATATGAAATTTATTGTCAAATTGGTTTCCATACAACACCCAGTCCTCATCCCAACAGGTGCCCTCCTCAATGCCCATCACCCACTTTCCCTTCCCTCCCACCCCCCCATCAACCCTCACTTTATTCTCAGTTTTCAAGAGTCTCTTATGGTTTGCCTTCCTCCCTCTCTAACTTTTTTTTTCCCCTTCCCCTCCCCCATGGTCTTCTGTTAAGTTTCTCAGGATCCACATAAGAGTGAAAACATATGGTATCTGTCTTTGTATGACTTATTTCACTTAGGATAACACTTTCCAGTTCCATCCACGTTGCTACAAAAGGCCATATTTCATTCTTTCTCATTGCCAAGTAGTATTCCATTGTATACATAAACCACAACTTCTTTATCCATTCATCAGTTGATGAACATTTAGGCTCTTTCCATAATTTGGCTATTGTTGAGAGTGCTGCTATAAACATTGGGATACAAGTGCCCCTGTGCATCAGCACTCCTGTATCCCTTGGGTAAATTCCTAGCAGTGCTATTGCTGGGTCATAGGGTAGATCTATTTTTAATTTTTTGAGGAACCTCCACCCTATTTTCCAGAGTGGCTGCACCAGTTTGCATTCCCACCAACAGTGCAAGAGGGCTCCCGTTTCTCCACATCCTCTCCAGCACCTATAGTCTCCTGATTTGTTCTTTTTAGCCACCTGGCATCAGGTGATATCTCAGTGTGGTTTTGGTTTGTATTTCCCTGATGAGGAGGGACGTTGAGCATCTTTTCATGTGCATGTTGGCCATCTGGATGTCTTCTTTAGAGAAGTGTCTATTCATATTTTCTGCCCATTTCTTCACTGGATTATTTGTTTTTCGGGTGTGGAGTTTGGTGAGTTCTTTATAGATTTTGGATACTAGCCCTTTGTCTGATATGTCATTTGCAAATATCTTTTCCCATTCTGTAGGTTGCCTTTTAGTTTTGTTGATTGTTTTCTTTGCAGTGCAGAAGCTTTTTATCTGAGGTCCCAGTAGTTCATTTTTACTTTTAATTCCCTTGCCTTTGGGGATGTGTCAAGTAAGAAATTGCTGTGGCTGAGGTCAGAAAGGTTTTTTTCTGCTTTCTCCTCTAGGGTTTTGATGGTTTCCTGTCTCACATTCAGGTCCTTCATCCATTTTGAGTTTATTTTTGTGAATGGTGTAAGAAAGTGGTCTAGTTTCATTCTTCTGTATGTTGCTGTCCAGTTCTCCCAGCACCATTTGTTAAAGAGACTGTCTTTTTTCCATTGGGTATTCTTTCCTGCTTTTTGTCAAAGATTATTTGGCCGTACTTTTGTGGGTCCAATTCTGGAGTCTCTATCCTATTCCATTGGTCTGTGTGTCTGTTTTTGTGCCAATACCATGCTGTCTTGATGATTACAGCTTTGTAGTAGAGGCTAAAGTCTGGGATTGTGATGTCTCCCACTTTGGTGTCTTCTTCAATATCACTTTGGCTATTCGGGGTCTTCTGTGGTTCCATACAAATTTCTGGATTGCTTGTTCTAGCTTCAAGAAGAATGCTGGTGCAATTTTTATTGGGACTGCATTGAATGTGTAGATAGCTTTGGGTAGTATTGACATTTTAACAGTATTTATTCTTCCAATCCATGAGCACAGAATGTTTTTCCATTTCTTTGTATCTTCTTCAGTTTTCTTCATGAGCTTTCTATAGTTTTCAGCATACAGATCTTTTACGTCTTTGGTTAGGTTTATTCCTAGGTATTTTATGATTCTTGGTGCAGTTGTGAATGGGATCAGTTTCTCTATTTGTCTTTCTGTTGCTTCATTATTAGTGTATAAGAATGCAACTGGTTTCTGTACTTTAATTTTTTATCCTGTGACTTTGCTGAATTTGTGTATCAGTTCTAGCAGACTTTTGGTGGAGTCTGTCGGGTTTTCCATGTATAATATCATGTCATCTGCAAAAAGTGAAAGCTTAACCTCATCTTTGCTAATTTTGATGCCTTTGAACTTCCCTGATCTTGGGAAGGAAACAGGCATTGAAATCCAAGAGGCACAGGGAACTCCATTCAGACGTGACTCGTATCGATCTTCTGCACGACATATCACAGTGGAACTGGCAAAATACAAGGATAAAGAGAGAATTCTGAGAGCAGCTAGGGATAAACAGGCCCTAACATACAAAGGTAGACACATAAGGCTAGTAGCAGACCTATCTACTGAAAATTGGCAGGCCAGAAAAGAATGGTAGGAAATCTTCAATGTGATGAACAGAAAAAAATATGCAGCCAAGCAGCAAGTCTATCATTCAGAATAGAAGGAGAGATAAAGGTTTTCCCAAACAAACAAAAACTGAAGGAATTCATCACCATTAAACCAGCCCTACAAGAGATTCTAAGGGGGACTCAGTGAGTGAAATGTTGCAAGGACCACAAAGTACCAGAGACATCACTGTGGAATTTCTTTTTAGGTGGGACTTAGGGCTGGTGGTTCGGTTGGAAGAGGGGACTTTTTAGAAGCACAGTTTTTATAGCATTTAACATAATGCTGAGAATATATCAGTTGCACATATAAAAGAAAAAAAGCGTGGCTGCTTTAGTGAGCATTAATGGCAGCTCATGCTTTCCCCAAATATCCCTTTTGCTGCCTGAAGCTAAAATCACATTTGGCAGGGGTTTAGGCAAGTAGCAGGAAGGGTCAAGTGGGTTTCCACACGGGGTGGACAGCAGAGTCCTACAGTTTTGAACTGGAAGTGATCTTAGAGCTCATAGTCCAATCTCTTATTTTCCAACCATAACCTCTCTCTCTGGCTGTCACCTCTTTGGCTAACTCCTGCTTCAGGACTCAATTTAGAGAGGGATTAGGCATTACCTCCCTCCTCCTGCAAAGTCTGGTTGCCATCCTTCTTTAGGTCCCCTGTACTTCTTCCGTGGTCACACTCATCACTTGGAATTAAAATACTTATTTAATTTAATTTTATTTTACTTTGTTTTGTTTTATTTTACTTTAATTTTTAAAAATACAATTTATTGTCAGTTGGTTTCCATACAACATCCAGTGCTCATCCCAAAAAGTGCCCTCCTCCCTACTTTCTCCTCTCCCCCCCCCCCCCATCTACTTTGTTTTGTTTTATGTTATGTTATTTTTGTTATGTTATTTTTATGTTATGTTATGTTGTGTTGTGTTATGTTATGTTATGTTATGTTATGTTACTTATCTGTTGCTCCTAAGAGACTCCAAGGACAGGTCTTTGGTGTATCTAAAGCCAATTGTAGGGCCTGCACATAGTCATTCTCAGAAAGTATCAACTGAATAAAGGAATGTGCTTGAAAAACTCTGAGGCAAAATCATTGAGGTCTACGGAGAGTTTGCTAGGGTAGAGTAGACTAGATGACTGGACCAACAGTGACAGAGCAGAACTAACAAACCAGAAAACCTCATGATAATGATAACAATAATATAGAAAGAATAGAAATGATAGCATCTCCTGAGTGCTTCCTAGGTGACACCCTGTGTCATCATACTTTATAGGTATGAACTCATTTATTCTCCACCAATGTGCCCATTTTACAGATGAGAATATTGAGGCACAGATGAGTTATATAACTTGCCCAGTTCACAAGACTAGAAGGTGGCAGTGGAGCCAAATGTTCAACTCAGTCAATAGAATTTCAAAACTAATTATCATCACAATGACAAACATTGATGGCAGACCTAATAATCATAAGACACGATATCAATCTCTGATAGATCCTTGCCTTCAGCTAGAGTCCACACTGTGTATAAATGAAGAGACTGGCGGGTGAATCTGTAGTCAGAGTGCAGACATGTATAGGCCTAGGGCGTCTTAGGTAGTCTAGAAGTGTCTTACATCCCTAAAGATTGAACTAAATCTTTGAACACACAACAGGTCCTTCTATAAAAGGAGAACTTGAACTGGAAGGAGAACTTTAAGGAAAGGTGTCCTGGCAGTCTAACAAATATGAATAAAAAAAGACTGGAAATTTGTACATTAAAATATTGACAATTAGGTATCTTTAGTGCTAGGATTGTGAGTGACTTAAAACTCTTATTGATGCTCTTCCTCACTCTCCAATGTTTCTTCAATGTACATATATTACTTTGGTGATTTTTTAGAAGAAAAATCTTGGAAGTGATAAAGACAAGTGCTAGCTTTTCTCAAACTCCACCCAGAATTAATTCCATCTGTTTATGGTGACTGAAACAGAGGAGGGCTTTGAATTTTTGTGGCTGTTTAGAAACTTAGTTTATCAGGGTTAGAAAGAACCATAGAAGTTTATTAATTTAGTTCTGGATAGCTGTATTTATGTCCTTCTCCCTTCTATCTAAAAGTTGAAAGGAAGTTATTCATTGGTGGGCATAAAAATTGATCCTTTATTATACAGATTGCATTGTTTTTTTTTTAAATTTTTTTATTTTTTCTAAATTTTTTTTTTTTAACGTTTATTTATTTTTGAGACAGAGAGAGACAGAGCATGAACGGGGGAGGGGCAGAGAGAGAGGGAGACACAGAATCGGAAACAGGCTCCAGGCTCTGAGCCATTAGCCCAGAGCCTGACGCGGGGCTCGAACTCACGGACCGCGAGATTGTGACCTGAGCCGAAGTTGGATGCTTAACCGACTGAGCCACCCAGGCGCTCCCAGATTGCATTGTTTTATAGGTTATTATTATTATTATTTTTTTACACTGCAGGTTACTACCAACAGAAGCCCCTTGAAAGTGGCTTCTGTAGGATCATGAACCTCTTGAAATTGTATGCAAATCTTTGTGTGTGTATAAATGTACATTTTTTTTTTTTGGAGTGGATGAGTTCATAGTTTTCATACATTCTCAAGGAACCCCTCAAAAATATTAAGAACTGCTACATGAAATGGACCCACCTATAAATCCCAGACAAGGGCAATCGGCATCTGGATCTGCTGTTAGAAAGTTAGAGGCAAAGTTGGAATCAGGTGGCCTGGTCAATAATCCAGGTGCAGGGCTCAAGAATAAGATTATTACCAGTCATGAGCTGGTCATAAGGTTGTAAATCAGAATCCAGATGTAGGGGCGGAAACTGCCTGGAATTAGGAAAGAGGGAAAGAAAGAATACAACAAAAGTAGTTTTAGTAAATACCTGTTGCTTCGAAAGGAATTGATTTTAGACTTGGCTAAGACAAGAGGTTTCTCTGTAGCAGTGCTATATTCTGGTATGAGTTAAAGTGTCTGAGTTCCCAGATGACTCTATGATGTCTGCAACTCTCCCTCCTGGGGGGTCTCTCCATACCCTTAAATGCAATCTACTAGAGATTCGGGGATTGTGGACTCTATGCTATTACTTACTTACTCCTGTTTACTACATTTATAAAATTATGTCTAAGACCTTAAAATATACAGAGAGCAAGCACAAAAATAGTATTTTTCACAATAATAATAATATTTGCAACCATATCATATAAATGCAGATTATTATGGTGTCAAGATGTTCCAAAAAATAATATTAGCATTTAGTTTTATAGTTAGAGAATGAAAACAATTTATTTCAAAGATTGGATGGTTAATAGGACTGGTTCTCATGGAACATTGGGTGCATTTCTTTCTTTCAAAAAAAAGAAAATGATTTTAAGTTTATTTATTTATTTTGAGAGAGAGAGAGCAAGTTGGAGGAGGGGCAGAAAAAGAGGGAGAGAGAGAATCCCAAGCAGGCTCCATGCCATCAGTGCAGAGACTGATGCGGAGCTTGATCCCATTAACCATGAGATGATGACCTGAACCGAAATCAAGAGTTGAACACTCAACCGACTGAAGCATCCATGTGCCCTAAAAAAGATTTGATATTTAAGCAATCTCCATACCCAATGTGGGGCTTGAACTCACAACCCTGATATCAAGAGTTGCGAGCTCCACCAACTGAGCCAGCCAGACGCCCCATCTTTTAAAAAAAAATTTTTTTAATGTTTTTATTTTTGAGACAGAGAGAGACAGACCATGAGCAGGGGCAGGACAGAGAGAGAGGGAGACACAGAATGCAAAGCAGGCTCCAGGCTCTGAGCTGTCAGCCCAGAGCCCGACACGGAGCTCAAACTCACAGACCGTGAGATCATGATCTGAGCTGAAGTCGGACGCTTAACTGACTGAGCCACCCAGGCACCCCCAGATGCCCCATCTTTAAACCTAATACAAACATTGTGGCAGGCACTGTGGAGGATACAAAAGAAATACAAGACAGGCTTCTTAACCTTAAGATATTACAGGTTTTTCAGGAAACATGAACAATACAAGTCCAGTCTGGAGTAAAGAGTTAAATTCAATGTGGTCAAGTGCTAAATGTAACCAATTCAGAGGAGAGTTGAGGGGTCTTGGAAACTGCTCTTCAACAACAGACATGAACATGTGTATACATATGTACACACACACAGACCTCCTCATCCCTAATGAAAGAAGCTTGCAATATCACTTTTCCTTTCATTTTTAAAAAGAAAATCAATGATACATTAAAGTATGATATATAGAAAATATGTTCTATTTCAGTTGTGTGTTCTTCAAGACTCTTTTAACATTCCAGCTTTATAAAAAAGTCATTATTTTAAAAGGCAAGCAGCCTTACACATGCATATAGATGCATTTCCTATTGATGAATTTTTTAGGCTGAGCCTTTATAAAACTGGTTATTTAAAAAAAGAAAGAAAAAGAATGAGAAAGAAAGAAAAGAGAATAAAAGGAAAGAGGAAGAAAGGAAGGAAGAAAAGAACTGTTCTCCCTTATTTAACAGAACTTGGTACATTAAGATAAATATTCACTTATTTAATTTAAACCACATATAGTGTAGATTTTTCTGCTTTTAAGAGACACATTTGCATTTCCTAGTTTTGTCATTTTAAACCTCAAAATAGTTTTTGTTGTTGTTGTTGTTTTAGAGAGAGAAGGAGAGCACCAGTGGGGAGAGGGGCAGAGGGAGAGAGCAGGCTGTCACCGCAGAGCCCGATGCAGGGCTCAATCTTACAAACCGCGAGGCCATGACCTGAGCTGAAATCAAGGCTCAACTGACTAAGCCACCCAGGTGCCCCTCAACATAGTCTTTCAAGTATGTTACTTATGTAAAGATTTATCTTTATCCCTGTTAACTATTTGGAAAAATGAATGCTAAAATTATCTTTGGTTCCTACCTCTATGTGGCTTAATTAGGTAAAAATTTTTTTAAATCCAGATTTGAAGAAGCTTGGAGATATTTTAAAACAGAATACATCTATATATGCCTCAGGAAAAACTCAGGGTTTTTATGTCAGGTTTGAAATAAGAACAAAACTGCTTTGAGATACCTGATCACAGAAACACAAATCATGTCTCCACAGACTCTCCAACAATGCTCTCTGCCAAAGCCACTGTGACAGTATATTGTGTAGGAAAAGATACCCTGGGCCAGAAGACAACACATCTGGGTTCTGGTGGCAGCATCTTTACTCTCTTCATCTGTTTTCTTATTTCTGAAATAAAGGTAATAATACCTGCCCTGTCCATCTCTCAGGGTTTTGTGAAGACAGAGTGTGACAATAAATAATTGGAAACATTTTGGGCAAAGCATGTAGAGTGAATTCAAAATTTTAAGATAACTTTTTAAGAAAAAATTGATTTAAGTGAAAATTAAATAAAAATATAATGATACATAGCATTTCATTTTCCCTAGATTGACACAAAGGTCTGGGGAAATTGGGTTTTAGGAAGACTTTAAATTCTATTTCACTTTAAAAGCATTCCACAGTGGTGATTCCAGCGCCTTGTTGAATCTGTTTCTGGTAAAGTCTGGGGGGCATGGAAAAGGTGAATGATGTGGTGAAAAGACACGTAGGGTAGGTAGGGGATCACTGTTAACAAATGGCTGTTAAAATTTGTGTTAAAGAAAGTGTCCAAGATTTAAAAATTTTTTTCTTTTTAAGTTTATTTATTTATTTTGGTGGGGGAGAGGAAGAGAGAAGGGGAGAGAGAGAATCTCAAGCAGGCTCCGTGCTGTCAGCTTGGAGCCTAATGTAAGGCTTGATCCCATGAACCATGAGATCATAACCTGAGCTGACATCAAGAGTCAGAAACTTAACCCACTGAGCCACCCAGGTGCCCCAGTGTTCTTCCGAGATTTAAGGACTTGTGGCAAGCTTCTCAGAGTCTAGTCCCCATTAAAAGCCATAATGGGTGGAAAAGTCTGCTAAGAGTTAACAGTGTCCTGTTAAGAACTAGTGTTCTTTTTCCCAACTTCATGTCTTTATACCATCTTTCGTGTATTTGTGCTCCTTATCCAATACTACTCTCTTCCCCCAAAGCCTTCCTAGAACTGGTCCCACCTTCAAGTCAACAGAAGCTTATGAAATACTTTATTCTTGAGGAAATTTCAGAGTTACTTCCTGCTTTTGTTTAGAATTCAGTGATATTGTACCTGTTTTTGTTTTTTGGTTTTTTTTTTGGGGGGGGGGTTTTTTGTTTTGTTTTGTTTTGTTTTGTTTTGTTTTGACTAAAGGAAACCAGTGACTAAAATGCTTCCTGATCTGTTCCCCTCCTGCTGCCTCCACCTTGTTTGGAGAGTTCTCATTTATTCATTGCTGGTATTGACAGCTATTGAAAGGTTTAAATCCATATTATTAATCCAAAATAAATTTGATACAAGCTTATTGCCTAGTAGTAGAGACATGGTTATATAAACTACAATATATCCACTTCCAAGAGTACTGTGTAGCTATAAAAAACAATGCTTAAGTAGCTTCTAAAAACAAGGCAAGAGCTTGTTACAAAGTTAGTTTTTTAAGTGTTAAAAGTAAATCTAATAGAGTCCCAATTATATAAAGATCTTTGAATATAGGTGAATTTTTTTTCTTTACATTTAGCTGTATTTTTCCAATTTTCTATCATGAGCATGTTCATTTTTATATTAGAATGGAGTCTGTTTGTGGTTTTTTTTTTTCAGCCCAGTACTAAGTAAATTGTTTTCACATTGGTTAATAAGAATAAACACACTTAAAATCTCAACAATAATGATAAAAATATATATATTATTCTGGGAGAAACTGGTGTATAACAGGTGAGTTCACTACAGACCACTCAGTTTTAAGTCCAGCCTGAGCTCAGCCTGTTACTGTGTAAAGTAGGAAGTGGTGAGATTACTGGAGCTTTGCGGTTGACTTCATGTAACCTTGGCCACAACAGACATACATACCTCGTAAGTCCCCACCACTGCCCTCCCCTTCATCCTTCAAAATCTCGTCCCTTGCCAGCTTCCCATTTTATTTCCATACCTCCCCAATGGCTTAAATCAAGGGACAGGAAGGGAGGGGAAAATGGGGCAGGTCAAACTTAAAGGTATAGGAAAGATTCTTTTTTCCTTACTTCTATCTCTGCAGGCAGGGGAGATCCCTTTGGACAAGTTCTGAGAAACAGAACTATTTCATGTAACTGAGCACTCAACTACTTCAGCCAATGGAGCTTGTGACCCAATTGTGGGAGTGCAGTTGAGTTCCCTTTTATTTCTTAGAGTGACTTTTTAAAAGGCACTGGAGCATGTAGCAGTGTCTTTTTCCCTTTCTTTCTTTTTAACACTAAAAATTCATGGTAATGATCATTATTACCCCATTAACATTTTGTGAAATTGATTAAGACCTAAAGCAGCTTTTTTGGCATAAGAGTGTTGTAATATCATATTCAATAAAGGTTTAGCAGGCAGAGACTGCATAAAGACAGAGCATGGTACATATTTGGAGGTCCTGTAAAAATCTCCATTAGCTCTCCAAGGACACGCAAAAATATTTAAAAAAAAATTTTAATGTTTATTTATTTTTGAGAGAGAGACAGAGTGTGAGCAGGGGAGGGGCAGAGAGAGAGGGAGACACAGAACCTGAGCAGGCTCCAAGCTCCGAGCTGTCAGCACAGAGCCCTACACAGGGCTCGAACTCATGAACCATGAGATCGTGACTTGAGCTGAAGTCAGACGCTTAACTGACTGAGCCACCCAGGCGCCCCAAAAGTTTTTAAAAAAATGTATTCTGTGAGGGGCACCTGGGTGGCTCAGTCAGTTAAAGGTCTGACTCTTGATTTTAGCTCAGTTCATGATTTCACGGTTGCCAGATCAAGTCTTATGTCGGCCTCCTCGCTGAGAGTGGAGACTGCTTAAGATTCGCTCGCTCTCTGCCCCCCCCCCCACTCACGTTCTTGCTCGCTCTCCGTCTCTCTCACTACCCCTCTCAAACAAACAAACAAAACCAATAGCATAAAAATGTATTCTGTGGTGCAAACAATATTTTCTCAGTCCTTTTTAAAATGTTGGGGAGGAAATCTTGCTGTTCCTTTTGTAACATATAATTTGTGCAATTATAGGACAAGTCCCCTAAGTACTAACTAGCGCAGGGAAAAAAATAAATATTTACAAGCTGAGAAAGAAGAACTATAAGAGCTGTATGTCCAGGGTACAACTCTCCCCAGGGCTCCAGGAAGGCTGGTAGCAGAGGTCATGAAATGAGAGTTTTCAGTCAAAGCAGAGAAAGAAGAGGGGCCCAGGCTAAGGGAAGGTCAAGTTTAAAGGCACTGCTGTGTGAAAGAGAATCCTCAGGAAAAGGAAAGCTACTTGCTGAGAATAGTTGTAGATGAAGCCAAAGAAGCAAGCATCAGCCATATCACAGGCTGGGGAGTTTGGAGTCTACTGTAAGGACCGGGAGTATCAAAGTGATCTCAGTAAGAGTTTTACTAGGTTGGCACAGCTGTTTTAAAACCATTTCAGGTTGGGGCACCTGGGTGGCTCAGTTGGTTAAGCATCTGACTCTTGATTTTGGCTCAGGGTATGATCTTGTGGTTGTGAGATTGAGCTCCACGTTGGTTTCGCTTTGGGTGGGAAACTTGTTAACTCTCTCTCTCTCTCTCTCTCTCTCTCTCTCCCCCCCCCCTCCCCCTGTCTCTCCCTCTGTCTCTCTCTCTCCCTTTTTTCTCCCCCCCTCCTTCTCTCCCTTCTTCCCTTTCCCCGTGCCTGGGTGGCTCAGTCAGTTAAGCATTGGATTTTTGATTTTGGCTCAGGTTGTGATACCACTGTGGTGAGATTGAGCCCTGCTTTGGGCTCACTGTAGGGTGTGAAACCTGCTTGGGATTCTCTCTCTACCCCACTGTTGCTTGTGTTTGCATTCTCTCTCAAAATAAACAAATAAATAAATAAACTTTAAAAAAAAAGATTCTCCCTCTCTGACCCTCCCTTGCTCCCTTTCTCTCTCTCAAAAATAAAAATGAGTGCCTTTAAGTGGGACAGGTCTTTTCCAGGTCCATACTGCCTCCTACTTTGCTGTATTAAACCCCATGATTTCATGTATTTAAATACTTAGTAGTGAAGGCACTTGACACTGTCTCAAGAAACATCTGGGTAGGCAATGGAGAGTCATAGAAGGACTGGAATAAATCAATGACATGATCAGATTTGCAATTTAGGAAGGTATTCAGGCAGTAAATTGGAGAATAGGTTTTGTGACAGTTGGCATGAACTGGAGGGAAAGGCTGATCAGAAAGATATTTAGAAGGGTAAAATCTACAGGACCTGATAGTTAATTGTATGTGGCAGATGAAGACGGAGGAGGTTTAAATGGCTTCTAAGTTCTGGCCCTGGTAAAGGGGCAGATTGGAGTGTGATTCACTGAGATGGGAGCTTTGCAACCGAAGTAACAGGTGGGAGCAATGAAAGGACGTTCAGTTTGAGACCAGGTATGTCTGATGGTCCTGTGGGGCATTTTTGGCAAACTATTCAGCAGGCTAGAGATGCTGTGGGTACTTGGCTTTCCCCATGGTCTGGAACCAGGTTGGTTGTTGGGTTGTTGAGCTATTCTTAGCACCATTTGTTTTCCACCTTCTTTGGCTGTATCCCAAGGAAAAGCCTGATTTCTGTTTTCATTTGTTCCCATTTACCTAAATTCTCAGGTTGTATCCATCCTGCAGGGGTTTTAAGGAAGAGGAATGTAATTATGTTTCACCTTCTTGTGCCTGTTTCCTCTCTCTTCCACCCATCAGGGAACTGCCCCGTGGTTGTTTGTACTGTTATTGTTAGTAGGTAATTGTGCCTGCATGGTTAACCACCCAGCAGAGCATTTGTGGGCTGCATGTGAACATGAGCTACTACCATTAAGAGATGGCAGACGCCCAGCCTTTCCGGGGAGCACACCTGGCACAGAAGGCTTTCCTGTCCCATGAACACTGACTTATCTGTAATAGGCCTCCTGCAGGGGTGGGGCTCGGGCTGGGCTGCTTATGGGCTGGAACTAATGGCAAAATCATTCTTAGAAGCTTGGCAGGACACATGCAAAGGAACAAAGTGTTTGCATTGTCCTCAGTAATTTAAAGCTTTCTCCTCTGGACCTGAGAGGAATCTGGGTTCTAGAAATAAAATCTACCCAACTCATGCCTCCAAATGACTAAATTCTTGTGTAATGTTGGCATTTGAAGTTGTCTGCAGAATGAGGCAAATGACCAGTGGGTATGGCCAGGAAGTCCTGCGAAGGACCTTTACAAAGGGTGAGACTGCAGTGGTATCCCTCCATGGGAATGTAGACCACTCTGAACCCTGGTGTGGCTCCATGATGCTTTGGGTAATTCACATGCTACCTTGGGAAAGGGGGAGGGAATATCCAGATTAAAGGTAAGAGAGGTTCATTGAAACACAGTTGGATACATTTGTGTATTTATTTTAACTGTTATTATACTCATTGACAAGTTTTTTAAAAAAAAAGAATGTGAAAAGAAAATTCTGCAGTTTCACCACCCAAAGGGGTGCCTGGGTGGCTTAGTTGGTTAAGCATGCAACTCTTGATTTTGGCTCAGGTCGTGATTTTACAGTCATGAGATTGAGCCCTGCATCAGGCTCCATGCCCAGCTTGGATTCTCTCTTTCCCTCTGCCCCTCCCCACTCATGTGCATGTGTATATGCACTCTCTCTCTCAAAAATTAAATTAATAAATTAAAAAACCCCAAATCCTTTCCTGCAGGTACATGTACAAAACATTATTTTTATTAATGATAAATCATGTTGTACATTTAGGGGGTTGTTCCTTATAAATTAGTATATACTTTACATAGAATGGAATGTATAGATGTTAAGTGTACATTTTGATGATTTTTGGCAAATGTATACCCACTCTGTCCCTGACCTCTCCCTCAAGCCATATTCCAAGATTAGAACATTTCCATCACTCTAGAAATTTCCCTTACCTCTTTTCAAATCAGTCTCTACTCTCTTCATCTGCTCTCCACCCTCCCAGGCAACCTCTGTTCTGATGTCTGTTGCTACAGATGGTTTTGCCTGTTCTCAAACCTCATATAAATGGAAACATACAATTGCAAACAGTTTTGTACTGTTTTTTTTTTTAAACCTAGTAACACATGTGAATGATTTCCACCTCAGTAGTATTTATCCACAGCATCACTTTTAATGGAAAAATAATACTGCTTTTTATGAATGCAGTGTATCATATTTATTTATTTAACCAGTTCCTATCAGTGGACATTTTGATTTCTTTAATTTCCTCTTTTCCCCTCTTCCTTCCTTCCTTCCTTCCTTCCTTCCTTCCTTCCTTGTTATTATAAACATCCCTCATATCAATATCATTATAGGCAAGCCTTTGCATGTGAGGCAATGTGAGGTTACATTCCTGGAAGTGAAGTTGCTGTGTCAAATAAACGCGTCTTATTTAAAGAGATATTGTCAAGTGATCTCCCAAAAGACTGCCTTAGTTTATTTCTTAGTATTGTCAAAACATCATGTAAACTTGTTTTCTCAAACCCCCACCAGCTTTGAGAATTGGGGGGAAAATCTTTGATCTTATTCAGTTTCATAATGTAAACCTGATATTTCATGTGAATCTGTATTTCTTTTACTATTCTTAATGAGATTGAAGACTTTTTCTTCTGAGTAAATTTCATTTCCATTTGTCATTTTACAGTAGAAATAATTGGTCTTTTTTAAAAAAATTAATTTTCCAGGGGCTCCTGGGTGGCTCAGTTGGTTAAGTGTCCAAGTCTTGATTTTGGTTCAGGTCATGATCTTACAGTTAATGGGTTCAAGCACTGTGTTGGGTTCCACACTCACAGTGTGGAGCCTGCTTGGGATTCTCTCTCTCCCTTTCTCTCTCTCTCTCTCTCTCTCTCTCTCTCTCTCTCTCAAAATAAATAAATAAACTTATCCAAATGATCATTAGCTGATTATGGAAAAAAATAATCTTATTGAAGATGGAGGATAAAAGTAAACCAATGAACACAACCAGAAGCCAAATTTTCTGTCTGTTACTTTTAGCCAATGGTTGATATTAGCCTTATTCTATAATTGATTTTGCCTAATTTTTGCTTTTCGGGCAGTGTTTTTGTTTTCAGTTACTTTTAGAAAGGTTTTACTTCTGCTTGCAAAAAAATTAAATTTCAGTTTTGAATGACTAGTTTTTTAAATAAAATTAATCCACTAAGGATACCTTTAAACCAGGACATACCTTAGATATTTTAAGAATTATTAAGGGAGAGCGAAATAGCCAGTGTTTAGGAAGCCATTTGATTTTTTCCAAGTTATCCAGCAACAAAGTTAGTAAGTGAGGTTTGAAAACATTCCAACCTTTTGTGTCAAATCCCGGGTAGGTCTATACCATCTTTTTAGTATATCATAATTTTATTTCAAACTTTGATTATCAGCATCATCAGTAGGTATAGGCAAAGAGGTTCCTTTTTAAAATTTTTAAGAGAACCATTGGTGTTTTAGTGTAGCTCAATTGAACCTGGGATAGCTCAGTTCCTTAATCGTAGAATTGAGAGGATTGGTTAAATTTACCCCATAGGTCTCTTTGGGACCTAAAACTCTTAAGATAGAGAAATGTATCATTGTTATAGTAAATGTAAGTAAGATTTTTTATGATAATAGAGATTAATAAATACCATTTTGGTAACTTCTTATTTTGAGAATGTCCAAAGAGTCATTGAGAGATTCAATAAGCATGTAGGCAGTAGGGTAGAATGCAGATTCTGGAGTTGTAGGCAGTTTTGGGTCTGAAATCCAGCTCCATCACTTCCTATTTGTGTAGCCTTTAGCTAATTAACTTAATCTCTCAGTTTCTCAGTTTGCTCATTTGTAAATGGGCGTAACAATTGTCTATCTCAAATCATTGCCTGATACATAAGAAATATCCAGAATATGGTAGCTGCTGTTATTATTTTTATAATCATCATCATCATCATCATCAACACAATCAGGAATGTATAGAATCAGAGAAGCAGAAGCAGCTGTCACTTCATTATTCATCAATCCACTCTAATTTATATTTGAAACTTTTGATTGGTTATTTGTATTATCAAGTATACAATGCATCTGATCCCCTCATCCCATTTGGAAGGATATAATAGCTGAAAACCTTCTATGTGCCTCTCAGGTTCTCCTTTGTAACTAAACCGCTCTCTCAAATTGGTGGTAGTGAAGTCCATTCACTTTGTGAAGGTCCAGTGATCTGGAAGGAAGCCTGGAACTCCTTGTGGCCTGAATGTACTCATAACCTCTCCCCTTGTGAGTGCCTGCCACAGTGGCGACAGAGAAACCACCCTGCAGGTCACTAGAAGGTGTGCAATTGCTCCCCACTACAGACTCCTAGAGAGACAGGTATGAACCGTCGGTGGCCCTGAAACTCCCCTGCAGTGTTCTTCTACTAAATCCTCTCTGACTATATGTGACTTGACCTGGAAGGTCCCCTTTTGTTTTGAGGACCTTACTGACTGTCATTTCCAACCCTCCCTTCAGCTAACCTATGTCATAGCACCTGTGCCTTAATAACGAGTAATGCATGAGTCTGTCTCCCTTACTAGCCTAGATAAGAAGCTCAATAAATGTGTATGCAGTGGATAAAGGAATGCATGAACAAAACAGTTCCCATCCTTGATAGTGATGTTCAGGATTTGCCCAAGACCCAAGTTTTCAGACATCTCACAAATACTTTAACTCCTTCAAAATTTTGGAACCTGTCCTACTTCCCCCACCAGGAGGGCTCCCTCATGCCTACCTATCACTGTCATGCATTCTTCCTGAAGCTCTACATATGTTATCTAATCTTCACTACAACCCTGAAGGCTGGTTGAGGACACCTAAAACTCAGAGTTATAAAGCCACTAGCCCAAGACTCAATATGGGGAGCAAATGGTTTGGATTCCAGGTTTGTCTGACTCCAAAGCCCAGTGCTCTTTCCACCATACTACATTGTCTCCAGAAAGAGGACTGGCAGGTGGTGAGATCTGTCACCTGGTTGTCCCATCGTCTCAGGTGTGTGTGAGTAGAACTCCAAGGCTTTCACCAATAGGTATCACCGTTTTGAGGCATGAGAGCAGGTGGGTGGTAGAGTCTGTTTTGAATGTGGCAGAAGAGCTTGAAATGTCACCACCAGCTGTCATGGATGTTTAAATTTCTTCTGGCTCAAGGGATTGTTCCCCATTAAAGCAATTGAATCTATCTGGGAGGAAGAGGGCATCTGCAGTAAGTCATTTACATCTTGTATGTCTTATCAATTCAAGCCCAAATGACATATGTTTGGAAAGTGACATATATGTGACACATATGTCAGCCTAAAGAAAGAGGTAAACTGAGGCAAGCTCAAAGGACCAGAAATTGAGTTTATTTGGGAATAGTGGAGGAATTGCAATTTGGGAAATTCATGCTGTAGCGAGCTATAAGGGTTTGGGGTGGACTTGTGAACAAGGAATGCAAAGATGGGAAAGTCTAGCCAGAGTCCAGGTGGTAAGTTCATTGGCTGGAGGATGGGGAGAGATTCTTGCTGGATGTTCACTGATGAGGAGATAAGCCCCATCTTCTGTAAATCAGCTGTTTGTGGGAAATCAGTGTCTTAATTCTTAAGTTCTGTTCTTCTGAGGGCATGTGCACGAGATTCCTCATATAATATCCTCCAGTTCAATTTGAGGTTGCAGTCCTTTCCCATGGTGTAGTTATATATAGAGAGAAATGTATATTAATTAACATTAATAAACATATATTCTTTCACATAATGTGGTTCTAGAGAGATAATTGAACATATATTAATACCAATAAAAATATTTTTTTAATTAAGACAGCCTCTTGGTATCATTCTCCTGGATATGTGTTATGAGGAGATGTGTTAAATTAGTTTTTTTGTTTGTTTTTTGGAGCAAAATTTTAATTGTTCTTGAGTCATCTTATAAATATAAGAGATTGCTTTTGAAGGGAGTACGAAGAAGAATTTTGTGTATTTTAATTTTCTAGAAGATTAATCTGTTAAATGTATGTTTTGGTATTTTTATAAGGGCTGTATTTATATATTAGAGTAGCTTGTTTTTTTTTTTTTTAATTCTAAAGCAATATGTTAGAACTAAGTTAAAGCAATGAAATTTCATACTTTTCATTTTTGCTGCCTTAGAATGGTCACAGTAAACTCAATGAAATATTTCTAGAAAGATATAAATACCATATTGTGTCTTCGTATTGTCAAAGTTCCAAGGTTTCTTTTTTTGTGGGCTTTTTTTTTTGACACATCATGATAAAAGCAATATTAAGTTTGCATTTCTGGGAAGAGTTAGTTTCTTATTATAAAGGAGTTAATACCGGATTTAGTGTTATGAGGTCCCAAGAAACAGCATTTTTAAAATCAGAAATAGCCTGACAAGAGAACAATGTACATCATTAGATGCAATTGCTGCATAAGTGGTCTTTTTGTGTTAGAGAGTGCAGTTTATAGTAATTGAAAAAAATCCCATGTGCCATTTTCATTGTTTGCTCCATTTGTTTGCTTTCTATGTGATTGAATTTCACACAAAGGAGAGAATGAAAATAATTTTCAGGTGCATCATTGTATTTTCTATAGATTCTTTAATTTTAGAGCTTAGCTCTTGTTAAGTATTCTCCAGGGCGTGTGTATTTGTGTGTGTGTGTGTGTGTGTGTGTGTGTGTGTGCGCGTGCGTGTGTGTGTTATGCCATTCAAAGAAGGAGAGTGACATTTCTTTTGAAACCAACCTCTGATTTGGTTGAATGTTACATTTTTTAAAAAACAACAAAAATTGGCTTTCAATCACATTTTGAGTTTATTTCTAGACATTTGCCAAAGCAAGCTTTATTGAAATTAGGAGACAAAATTATATTTTACATTTGCTAGTGTTGTGTTTCCAAAGCCACAGAAACACAGATATATAACACTCTGCCACACAAATATTATTTTAAAAAAACCCAATATATGAGATGCAGTTCTCGATCACACCATATTTTCCACATCTTTTTGTCAGTGGGTGTTTATACTTGGGTGAAATAAATTTGGGGAAAAGGATATATGTCCTCATTTTGAAGCAGCAAATCTTTGCTACTGTTTCGTTTTATGAATGGTGCATGGAACTGGCTTGTGGGAGTAAATGGGGAAACTGTAAGACATAAATAGAGTAACATTCAAGGAAATAGGGGAAAGGCAATGAAAATGGCTTGCATGGATAAACTATAACTATAAACTCATGGATATGAGGAACAGAATGGTTTGCTTTTAAGTTTAATTTTTGTAACTTGCTGCTACTCAGCATTACTGTTAAATACTTAACAGTGCATACTTAACAAGGCATTTTCTGAACACAGATCTCTGAATCTCGTTATATTAGCTTTTAATTATTAAGAGGTGGTTCTGTGAGACTCAGAATCCTGTGAGCCATTGGGAAGAAGGAACTAGTGCAATTTTAGGAGTGAGGACAGTATTGATGGATCAGAAGGAAAGTAGCTCAAAATTTTGTATTCTTATAAGAAAACTGTCCCTAAGAGAGAACTCTCCTCCTTTCAATTTATCTCTCACAAGAGATAATGAGTAAATGGGGATTCAGTATCATCCAATCTAGGCTTTAAGATTCAGACTTTAAAAAAAACCTCATAGCTGTTTACTGAAATGATTTTGTTCTAGAATATTATAATCAGCAGTCTTAGTGTAAATGCTCATGTTGTGTATTTAGAGCATGTTGACTTTGGGATGCTCTGGGTGAGTTTCCACACCACATTTTATATTGTGTGAAAATTTTATTATTAAAATCTGTATTGGGGGCACCTGGATGGCTCAGTCAGTTAGGTGTCCAACTCTTGGTCTTGGCTCAGGTTATGCTCTTGGGGTTTGTGGGATTGAACCCCATGTCAGACTCTGTGCTGACAGCATGGAGTCTGCTTGGGATTCTCTCTCTGCCCCTCCCCCATGCACATGTGGTCCCTCTCTCTCTCAAAAGCAATAAATAAACTTAAAAAAATCTGTATTGACTCATTAGGATATGTAGAAAATATGACAGGCATAGTGGCACAACTGACTTTTTTGAAAACGAATAATCCAAGATCCTGGTGAATAATTTGTCGCCTCTATAAAATTTATAAAAATCTATGGCTCTAAGTAAGATACAGTCTTCAAACATGTATTCTTCTTTTTTTTTATTTTTTTATTTTTTTACTTTTGAGACAGAGAGAGACAGAGCATGAATGGGGGAGGGGCAGACAGAGAGGGAGACACAGAATCGGAAGCAGGCTCCAGGCTCTGAGCCATCAGCCCAGAGCCCGACGCGGAGCTCGAACTCACAGTCTGTGAGATCATGACCCGAGCTGAAGTCGGATGCTTAACCGACCGAGCCACCCAGGCGCCCCAAACATGTATTCTTCTAACAAGCAGAATGGTCAGTGTTGGGAGACATTTTCCACGGGCCTCTCACATTTCTGCCTATCTTGTGAGCAGATGCACTGACTGTATTCGTTCTAGACTATCCTTTCAAGGATGTTTGTATAGCGAATGGTCTTGGAAAATAGAGGTCCTGTCTCCTTCTGGAGAAAAGGAACAGGTTTATTTGCTGCCTATTATAAAAGATTCAGCGTTCCTTTCCTGTAATGCAAACCAGTGCATGTGCAGATGTTATCTGGGCCCTTTCATGTCACCTTGTGGGGATTGAGATTCTGAGAACCAGTGTAAGAGAGTGCTGATACTCTGGCTACTGGCATTGATGTGAGTAATAACATACTTTGTGTCTGACTCAGGAGTCTCATGTCTTTTACCAGCGTGCATAAAACTGTGGTAGGCTTACTGGTTAATTTACAAGTAAGATACAATCTCAGAGCCTTCATAGTCCTTGAGAGTTTTCAGTACCATAGTTCATAGACAAATTTCTTCTTTATGTGTGCCTGTAATTGTTAAGACCTTCCTAGATGTATAACTAATAAAAGAAATGATCTTCTAAGTAATACTAAATACTAGGGGCACCTGGGTGGCTTAGTCAGTTAAGTGTTCAACTCTTGATTTCAGCTCAGGTCATGATCTCATGGTTCGTGAGATTAAGCCCTAAGTCAGGCTCTGTGCCGACAGCATGGAATCTGCTTAGGACTCTCTCTGTCCCTCTCCCGCTTTCGGGCTCTCAGTCTCCCTCAAAATAAATAAATAAACTTAAAAAAAAAAAAGGAAGCTTTTAAAAAATACTAAATACTAAGTAATCTTCCAAAATAATTCTTAAGATTCTTAGTGTTGTCTTCATTTCCCACCATATGCCCCACCTAAATTGTTAACTAGAGCCAATTTTCAATTGAAAATATTTTTTAATGTTTATTTATTTTTGACAGACAGAGAGCATGAGCGGGGAAGGGTCAGAGAGAGAGGGAGACACAGAATCTGAAGCAGGCTCCAGGCTCTGAGCTGTCAGCACAGAGCCCGATGCGGAGCTCAAACTCACAGACTGCGAAATCATGACCTGAGCCAAAGTCGGACACTCAACCGACTGAGCCACCCAGGCACCCCAAGAGCCAATTTCCAATTTAAGGAAAGAAGAAATCAATTGAATCTTTACTGCTAAAAATTCCTTGGCTGACAGAACTTTAGATATCACTCATTTCAAAAAAAGAGATTAGAAAGCTAAAGCTGGAATCTACTAAGGTCAACAGAGTAAGTAGGGAACCTAGCCTGGGATGGAAGATTCCTTTTAGTTCAGGTCTAATCCAGGATACTTACTAATGATGATAGTCTGTGTTTTCTTTTCTTGTTAGATAGAAACACCGTATTTTCTCCTTAACATTTAAAAATGATAAAATACCAGATTAAAATAAAATCAAATCAAAAAGATAAAATAGGTCTGGAATGGTAATGTGACACCCTGGTTAAGAGTGAGACCTCTGGTGTCAGCTAGAC
This sequence comes from Panthera uncia, assembly GCF_023721935.1. Taxonomy (NCBI): domain Eukaryota; kingdom Metazoa; phylum Chordata; class Mammalia; order Carnivora; family Felidae; genus Panthera; species Panthera uncia. The sequence goes on along the minus strand of NC_064809.1, from coordinate 112,132,973 downwards.
TAGGTTTGTGTTTTGGTTCCATCTGTGTAACTTTAGAGCAAGGCTTTGATTTAGCTTCTCTATGTCAGTTTGTCACCTTCAAAAAGGAAGTTAGAGCGATACTCCCTTAGAGAATGGCTGTCACGATGAAATGAGGGAATGCAACACACAGTGCAAGGCACCTGGTGAATTCTCATCAAATGCTAGTGATTATAATTAGATATTTGTTCAATGTGTGCCTGACAATTAACAAATGACTTAGAAAACTGGTCAACAAATAATGCAATAGCATTCATTATTCATCCCAAACAAATGGTTTTTAAGATGGAGACAATTGCACATTGATCAATTTCTTTGCCATTAGTGCAGTTCACATGTTTTTTGTGTTCCTTTTTGGGTCTTGCTGGGAATTAATTCCAATCCTGGCTCCCCCATAAATGATGTGGCCCTTAGGGACTCAGGAATTTTATTTCCACTTCAGCAGCTTTATAGGCACTTCTCTATCAGAATAAAAGTAGGGATGTCAAGTTTCTTGGCCAAAAGCTTCACTTTTATTTTCTTTCAGAGCCATCTAAAAGAATGTTTCCTTTTCCTCTGTTATTTGCATCTTGTAAAGCCAGTAAGCTGACCTTAGGATCCTATTATCTTTTGTTCACATAATTCACAAAAGCTACTGTCAATAATTCTATGATTATTTTTTCCTAAAAATTAAAAACTTTTAACTATTAATGAGTAAAAAATAGAAATGTAAGAGTTCTAGAAAATATGACTGTCCATTTGTTCTCAAACAGTAAACAAATAGCATGTTCACTGCTCCATAGAGAAATGAGAAAATAATGTACAAAATCTTTGTTAAAGCTAAATATATTAATAAAAGTCATTTATTTTGATACTGTATTCTCCCTAAATTTTTAGTGTTATTAAGATATATTTTTTCTATGAAATATTGCTTATGTACTGGGTTTTTAAAAAATGTTTTTATTTTGGTAAAGTAAAAAAAAAGTCAAACTCATATTGCCTTAAATTCTTTTTTTTTTAAATTGGCTTTTGAAATCCCAATGTCTAAGAACCAGGAATAATTATGATAGTGAACACTTATGTAAGGCATATTATAAGTCAGTCTCTGTTTTAAGAGCTTTATACACATTAGTTTATTTAATTCCTTTTTTTAAATGTTTTATTTATTTTTGAGACAGAGAGAGACAGAGCATGAATGGGGGAGGGTCAGAGAGAGAGGGAGACACAGAATCCGAAGCAGGCTCCAGGCTCTGAGCTGTCAGCACAGAGCCCGACGCGGGGCTTGAACTCACGGACCGTGAGATCATGACCTGAGCCGAAGTCGGATGCTTAACCGACTGAGCCACTCAGGCATCCCTAAAGATTTATTTAGTTTATTTAATTCTTAACAGCAACTTTATGAGGTGAGAACTGATTATACCCAATTTATAGGTAAGGAAACAGAGACACAGAATGGTTAAATAACTTGCCCAAGGCCACACAGCTAACAAGTGGTGAAGCTAGGGTTAAAACCCAGGATCCCTAAGCTAATCTCTTCCTTTTATTCCTTTCACTGAGCTAGAAATCTCAACCCAGTATTTGAATATGTGGAGGGCATTTTGGCAATGTCTAGCAAAAAGTTCAAAAATACATCTGTGCTTTGACCCAGCATTTCTAGGAATTTTTTCTAAGGAAACAACGAATTATGCCAAAATATATGTACAAGGGTATTAATTACAGTGTTATTTTCATTGGGGAAAAATAGAACTAACCAAACTCCTCACATGTAGGGGATTATTTAAATAATACATAGGATAGCCATGCAAAGGAATACTAATAGTTTTTAATTGATTTAGGTGTTTAAAGTGTGTCTCACAAAATCCTGGGGTTCATCTGACCTGCATTAGGGCTCTGCAGATTTTTTATCTGAATTCCATAAATGTTGATGGAGATTGATATATGGTTGTCTCATCACTCCTGATTGAACTTTTTTGTGTTTGTAAAACATGTTCTCATAGATCTAACATGAGTAAATACTCTACATTTTTTTTCAGAGAGAGAGAGAAGGAGAGCACACACAAGCAGGGGAGAAGGGCGGGGAGAGAGAGACAAATTGAGAAAGAATCTTAAGCAGGCATCACGCTCAGTATGGAGCCAGACTGAGGGCTTGATCCCAGGAGCTGAAGTCAAGACACTCAATGGACTGAGCCATCCAGGTGTCCCAGTGCTCTACATTTGAATAGTAGGCCATCTCTATGGGTCCACTGATGTCTTTTTTATTTGTTTGTTTTTTAAATGAGGATGCTATGCAGACTAAGCCAATTTTCAACATCAGCTCTCTAGTCATGGTGTGATAACACGTGTTCCCATTAGGGTTTTCTGGCTGGCCAAACTTGTCAGCCTGTCTCCAATATTTTTCTTCTACTGAACACAATTGTACTTTGCTTTGCTAAACTAGCCTGTAATCAGCAGAATTCCTGAAAGATTCTTCCCATTATATTTTATCCAACTTTATGTAAAAAGCTTTTCTGGTCTAATCAACTGGAGTTCTTCCTTGAAACTACTGAAAGAGGTAAGTGAATCAGTGACTAGTATCGACAACACAAATAGCTTAAAAACTCTTAAAAATGTGACTGTATCATGGTGTAAGGTAAGTACAGTTGTTTTAACAGACTTGTGAATTTCCTTTAGCTCTTCACTGTGGGACGCTGGCAAGTGTTTTTATCTTTCTAAGCATTAGATTTTTTGTCAGTAAAATGGAAATTATCATCTTTGGGTTATGAGGGTTACATAAGATACATCTGAGCATTCAACAAATGTTGACATAAAAGGAGTATGGCTAGTTTAGATGTGGGAGTCAGGGAATGTTCCATCAATTTAATTTTTCCCCTGTTCCCATCACCCCAAATACTGGAGGTAATTTCAGACATCTTAAGTAATAAAAAGATAGGAATGAATATATTAGACTTTTAATTTTAAAATGTTTCCTACTTTTTACCCTCAGAAAATCTCTAACTTCCATCTATGTAGAATTTTACAACTTACATTAAAGATAATATTATATTCACCCTTTGCTGTGTAATCTTGCAGAGTTCTCTAGCCAAAAGCAATAAATTTCAATCTGCAAGATCAAAGACTATTCAAATACTGTGAATCTAAAATATTGCACTACATTTTAAACTTGTGGTCCATTTATACAAAGTCTCATTGCACCACTTCTTGGCCTTTTGGCTAAGATCAAGTGCAGTACACTCATTGCCATAGGAGGAGCATCTCAATTATTTTCTTGTGGTGGTGGTAGTTTTATGGAATTGTCTTTCCATTCTCCACCCCACCCCTCCACCCCCCATCTCATTTTCCTTGGCCTTCTCTGAGTTGAGTGGCCTTCTGATGGGCTTCCATAGTCTTTGAATTCCAGAAGTAATCTGGGGTGCATTTTTCTGTCAGTATGTATGGGTCTCCCCTAACAGATTATGAATTTGCACTGGGCAAGAGCTCTGAGTGTTCCTGGCAAACCCTCACTCTTGGCCCCTAATATGTACAGCTTTGCCACTGCTATTGGCCCTGGGGGCCTGTGCTAATCCCATCATGCCTCTCTCCCCTTAATGTCAGCCTTGGTCCCCCAGGTCATCTCTCATTCTTTGGACTCTGATCTCCACGTGGCCTCCTATGCCCCTTTTCTGATGCCATGTCTCACTGCTCCCCAACTTCTGAAACCCTTCCACAGTGACTTCATGGCATCCTCCCTCTACCTCACTTCTTGGATACTCTCTTCAGCTTCTTGCTACAGTGGTGACCTGGCTCTCTTGAGAACACTGGTTCCTTTCCTGATGGCTTTTTTTTCTCCCACACTCCTCATATCATGGGCCCACAAGCAGGGTCGGTGCTGCAGACTGAATGTTTTTGTCTCTCTCCAAATTCAAATGTTGAAACCTAGCCCCCAATGGGGTGTTCTTTGGAGGTGGGGCCCTTGGTAGGTGGTTAGGTCATAAGGGTGAAGCCCTTATGAATGAGATTAGTGCCCTTATTAAAGAGATTCTGGAGAGCTCCCTTGCCCCTTCTGCCTCATAAGGACAAAGAAGATAGCCATCCATGGACCAGGAAACTAGGTCTCACCAGACACAGAATCTGCTAGTGCCTTGATCTTGGATTTCCAATGAGAAATAAATGTTGTTTATAAGCCACCACGTCAATGGTAGTTTGTTACAGCAGAGTGAATGGACTAAGACAGGGGGTTATCCTTATTACTGCTTCCAGAACATTCCCCTTACCCCTCAGAGCTCCTAACCAATTCTGACTCTCAAGTCATCAGGCTATACCCTACCTGTAGTCTTCTATTACCTCCTTCTTCTAACACACACCCTCGTTCCTTAAAATTTTAGCTCCAGATCCCTCCATCCTGCACTACTTCTGCCATACTTCTTGATGATTGTTTTATCCTCATAAGTTATTTTTTCATTATCTTGGTTTTCTTTAGATTCCCCTTCTCCAATGACCTTGCCCCTACCCTACCTCATGTACTCACTCCCACAGTTAGTTCTTGGACTTAGTCATTACTAATGACTGTAACCTGTCCCTAATCTCAGTCTTAAGTGCTGGCTATTATTGTTACTATTATTACTTTTACAGAATTTGTTGAGTTAGATTGCTCACGAGTTGGCTCATCACAAGCAAATGAATTACAGCCCCATTTGCTCTTTTCAGGGGCTGTGGTATGGGTGACTTGAGAACAGGCAGAGGACCAAGAGGAGCTGAATAATGAAGGGATTAAGAGCTTTGAATTAAGCCAGGAAGAAAGAAGTAAAGTCTGGGGGACAGGAGTGTAATAGAACAATATTCTATTGTGGAAGAAAGGGATGGTAAACCCGCATGTCAGGAGGTGAGATATTGGCTAAGGAACAGTAAATAGATTATAAACTAGAGGTTTGCAGGGTCAGCAAGGGTAGAATAGAGAGAGGCAGCCCCAGGAATGCAGGGAGAAGAAAATGTTCCAGAGCACACAGTAGTGGCTGAATAAATATTTGTTGAATCAATGAATAAATTATATGCCTCCAGGCTTAGGGTTTTGTTGTTTTCTCAACCTGTTTTGGGTCCAGAAGTGCTAGGTATCACATTTTAGGCAGGTAAGGGAGTGGGGAAGTTCTATGCAGATAGATTAGAAAGGGCTTGCACTTTTTAAGGTTGTAAGCAGCTTTGTGTCAGCAATGTATAGTTTGGATCTCAGCACCTCCATCTTTGGGGATAGGTTGGGAGCAGATGGATAACATAATAATGTGGAAAGGTTCCAAAGTCCATTTAAAAAAATTTTTTTTTTAATTTATTTATTTTTGAGACACAGAGACAGAGCACAAGTGGAGGAGGGGCAGAGAGAGAAGGAGACACAGAATCCGAAGAGGCTCCAGGCTCTGAGCTGTCAGCACAGAGCCCAATGTGGGGCTCGAACACACAAACCATGAGATCATGACCTGAGCTTACGTTGGACGCCCAACCGGCTGAGCCACCCAGGTGCCCCCCAAAGTCCGTTCTTGAACTACTGTCCCCACTCAGTAGTCTTTATACTCTTTGAACCTGGGCTCCTACAATCTCTGAAACCAAAAATTCTTCTCTTAACACTCTGCTGTGACCTCCATTTCTAGTCATTTGAGACAAGGTCTAGTTTGAAATGAAGAGTTGGATGACTGGGGGTATTAGAGATTTGTCTCTTTTGTTGGGTAAAAAAAAAATATTGATTTATGATGGAACTCTTCTTTCTGTGTCAGACATTATAGACATTTTCCTCCTTTTCAGTATTCACCATCTTCCAAGGCAAATATTAATTACATTATTCTTACTGAGGTCTGAAGAGAGTCTACAACTTGGGCCAGGTGTGGAGTGAGAGGTGGAGAGAAGATTCAGACTCAAGGTATTCCCCTGTGCCACATGTTTGCTTATTTTCTTCTGGTGAAATATACCACTAGATGTAAACTTGCTGAAGTTAGGCATTGTTTTACTTTTTTCACCTTTGTGTCTTTCTCAGAGTTTAACATCATCCTGACACTAAAAATATTGAATAAAGAGCAGTTGGGTTGAATTAAATGTAGATGAACAAAGGCTGCTGACCACCAACCAATCTTCCCCCTCTGCCTGCTGACATTTCCACCCCAGCCATCACAAGACTGTCTTCATAATTTGCCTCTTCCACTTTCCCCTCCTAAGGAAATGCTTGTCGTTACGGGAATCTGCCTGGTCCAATGAACTGTAGGCATTTGACCCCTAAAGAAATTTGCAAGCATTCTTTTCCTAGTGGCTTCTGTGCTTACTGGGGGCTAATAGTTTCCCTTACTGTCTCTGCTTGCTCTTATTTCGTTCTTGTATCTGGAGGTGTAGCCAAGGATTCTTAAGAAAGGTATATATGGAATTTTTGTATTGACCCCCCAGGACAACACTATAGTAGCCTGGGTGTTTTCATATTATTCAAGTAAGTTTAATAAAAAATTTAAAAATATATAATAAACAATTGTCTTCATTATTTTTTAAGTTTATTTATTTATTTTGAGAGAGATAGTGCACAAACAGGGGAGGGGCAGAGAGAGAGAGAGGGAGAGAGAGAGAGAATCTCAAGCAGGCTCTGTGCTATCAGTGCAGAGCCCCACATGGGGCTCAGTTGCACGAACCATGAGGTCATGACCTGAGCCAAAAATCTTGAGTTGGACGCTTAACCGACTGAGCCACCCAGGTGCCCCCAAAGTTATTACAATTTTATTGACAATATTCCCTATGCTATACTTTTCATTCCCATGACTTACTTATTTTATAACTGGAAGTTTGTTCCTCTTAGTCCCCTTTACCTATTTCGCCTATTCCCCTACCCACCTCCCCTCTGGCAACCACTAGTTTGTTCTCTATATTTATGAGTTTGTTTCTATTTGTTTGTTCATTTGTTTTTCACATTCTACATATAAGTGAAATCTTATGGTATTTGTCTTTCTCTGACTTATTTCACTTAGCACAATACCATCTAGGTCTGTTCATATTGTCACAAATGGCAACAGTTCATCCTTTTTTATGGCTGTATAATATTCGTGTGTGTGTGTGTGTGTGTGTGTGTGTGTGTGTGTGTGTGTATGGTATCTTCTTTATTCATTCATCTATCAGTGGGTTACTTCCTTATCTAACTATTGTTAATAATGCTGCAATGAATGTAGGGGTGTATAAATCTTTTCAATTAGTGTTTTTGTTCTTTTTGGATAAACGTCCAGGAGTGCAATTACTAGATCATATGGTAGTTGTATTTTTAATTTTTTTGAGGAACCTCCATATTGTTTACCAGAGTGGATGCACCAGTTTACATTCTCACCAACAGTGCAGAAGCATTCCCTTTTATCCACATCCTCACCAACACTCGTTATTTCTCAAAAAACTTTTAAATCCACTCCCTGATGTTAGCTTTCTTTTGTTTACAAACTTGCCCAAACCATAGCATTAGTAAGTGGTAAGGTTGGGATTGGAAGCTTTTAAAATTTTTTTTAATTTTATTTTTTTAATTTACATCCAAATTAGTTAGCATATAGTGCAACAATGATTTCAAGAGTAGATTCCTTAATGCCCCTTACCCATTTAGCCCATCCCTGCTCCCACAACCCCTCCAGTAACCCTCTGTTTGTTCTCCATATTTAAGAGTCTCTTATGTTTTGTCCCCCTCCCTGTTTTTATATTATTTTTGCTTCCCTTATGTTCATGTGTTCTGTGTCTTAAAGTCCATATTAGTGAAGTCATATGATATTTGTCTTTCTCTGATTAATTTCACTTAGCATAATACCCTCTAGTTCCATCCATGTAGTTGCAAATGGGAAGATTTCATTATTTTTGATTGCCAAGTAATACTCTTGTGTGTGTGTGTGTGTGTGTGTGTGTGTGTGTGTGTGTACCACATCTTCTTTATCCATTCATCCATTGATGGACATTTGGGCTCTTTTCATACTTTGGCTATTGTGGATAGTGCTGCTATAAACATTGGGGTGCGTGTGTCCCTTCGAAACAGCACACCTGTATCCCGTGGATAAATACCTAGTAGTGCAGTTGCTGGGTCATAGGGTAGTTCTATTTTTAATTATTTGAGGAACCTCCATACGGTTTTCCAGAGTGGCTGCACCAGCTTGCATTCCCACCAGCAGTGCAAAAGAGATCCTCTTTCTCTGCATCCTCGCCAACATCTGTTGTTGCTTGAGTTGTTAATGTTAGCCATTCTGACAGGTCTAAGGTGGTATCTCCTTGTGGTTTTGATTTGTATTTCCCTGATGATGAGTGATGTTGAGCATTTTTTCATGTGTAGGTTGGCCATCTGGATGTCTTCTTTGGAGAAGTGTTTATTCATGTCTTTTGCCCATTTCTTCAGTGGATTATTTGTTTTTTTGGGTGTTGAGTTTGGTAAGTTCTTTATAGATTTTGGATATTAACCCTTTATCTGATATGTTGTTTGCAAATATCTTCTCCCATTCTGTCGGTTGCCTTTTAGTTTTGCTGATTGTTTCCTTCGCTGTGCAGAAGCTTTTTATTTTGATGAGGTCCCAATGGTTCATTTTTGCTTTATTTCCCTTGCCTCTGGAGACGTGTTGAGTAAGAAGTTGCTGTGGCCAAGATCAAAGAGGGTTTTGCCTGCTTTCTCCTCGAGGATTTTGATGGCTTCCTGTCTTACATTGAGGTCTCTCATCCATTTTGAGTTTATTTTTGTGTATGGTGTAAGAAAGTGGTCCAGGTTCATTTTTCTGCATGTTGCTGTCCAGTTTTCCCAGCACCATTTGCTGAAGAGACTGTCTCTATTCCATTGGATATTCTTTCCTGCTTTGTCAAAGATTAGTGGGCCATATGTTTGTGGGTCCATTTCTGGGTTCTCTATTCTGTTCCATTGATCTGAGTGTCTGTTTTTGTGCCAGGATTGGAAGCCTTTTAGAGTTTGGTTTGAATTGTTACTGTGTTGTTCTCAGGCTGGCCAGTTTCTTAGCTTCTATAATAAAAATAGATGGATAGGTATATAGATATCCCTGATTTTTGACTACCAGATTCTAGGCACTATTCTAAGGGCTTTTCTAATCTGTAAGTTAGGATGATAATAGCACCTACTTAGTTTATAAGCATTGTCTTGAAGATGACATGTGGGAATGTGTGTAATGTCTGCTGGACAAAGGCTGGATATTATAAGTGCTCCAAAATGTTAGTCATTCTGATTGTCATTAGTAATAATCTTGTCTGCCAAGAAATATGAACAGCCACAAAAAACGCTGCCGTTGCCACTTGCATGTAGATGGCACTGTTCTGGGGGCACCTGGTTGGCTCAGTCAGTGGAGCATGCAACTCTTGATCTCAGGGTTGTTAAGTTTGAGCCCCACATTGGGTGTAGAGATTACTTAAAAGTAAAATCTTTAAGAAAAAAATGGTACTGTTCTGAAAAATGTAAACATGTCACAAGTACTCTTTTTTCCCCCTAAAAATATTTAAATAATCTTTTAATTTTATTTTAGAATTATGTCAGATTTACAGAAAAGTTACAAGATGGTACAGAGAGTTCCTCTATATCCCTTACCTGCATCTCCCATCACTATGGTAACTTTATCACTGCTAAGAACCCAATACTGGTACATTGCTCTTAATTAAACCCCAGACTTTTTTTCGTATTTCTCTAATGTCTTTTCTCTGTTGCAGGATCCAATACCGGGTACCCCGTTGCATTTGGCAAATGCTCTCTTCTGCCCTAAGCAGTCACTTCTGTTAGCCTGAACTGTATGCTCTTCTCCAAAGAAATGTCACAGAGGAACACCTTGCATTCTTTAGTTCTGGCATTTGCGGCTTTCTGCCCTTCACTTTTCTAGCCAACTCCTTTCTTACGTTCTGACAGATCCATAGGACTGGCCTGAAACAGTACCCTTCCTGGTTGTAGGACTGAACTTAAATCCTCATTTTTCTCATCTGCAATAATAATTCCTACAGAACCTGGCACATGGTGACTCTTCCTCCAAAAATGTTAATTATAGCTTTTTAAAATCATTGTGCTTTCCTTTTCAGGTTGTAAACCAACCTAGCTCCTGATTCTGTTCATACTTTTTTAATTCTCTTCATGCTGTCTCAAATGTTACTCAGTTTCGTTGATGAGTTTGCTGACTCAGAGGCTGCTTAATTGCCTGAGAAATTTGAATGCTTCTTTTTAAGTGCTTTGCAACTTTCCTTTCCTTACAGAAAATTTTGGAAAGCAATAGGATAACAGGAGAGAATCTGAAATACCAGATTCTTAAGCTTCCTTCCAAATCCTCTCCCACCCTCTATTTTGGTCTTTTTTATTCCTAGAACTCCCACCATACTGTCTGCACATAGGGGAAGGCCCACCCCCCCATCTGCTGTGAGTTGGGAGGGAATAGACCTGGCAGCTGTGGTCTAGGATAAGCGAATTTGAGTATTTGAATCATTTTCTGTGGAATGTGCTTAGGTCACATGGTCTAATCAGAAAATTTCATGCAATCTGACATTTCCATCAGAGTTGCTTAGGAACCTAAGGAAAGCTCTGGCTCTGAATGGCAGGACAGTAATAAATTAGGCAGTCCCAGGTCCAGCCATCTGCTCTAAGTAAATTAAGAGCATAACCCATATGGGATTTATCTAAAATAGAGATTCTTATTTTTTTCCCTCTTCTCATTTTTATTCTCTTTATCTGGGCTCTGTAAGTCAGTTTAACTTTGCATAGAATACCCCAGCTGTCTCTGTCCTGTGCTGTATGCTGCCTTCCTCTTCCACCTCCCCTTTTAGGCAGCCAGCCTCAGTCTCCTGCCACCAGGAACAAGGTCCTCTTGAATGGCTGGTGATCTCGACATTCTGAGAACTGCCTGACTGGAGGCCAGAGTACTTCAGCTGTGCCTCTGTGGTGCTGCCCTCCACCCTTTCATCCTTCCTCATTTACCACCTTCCTCTTGTCCCTCCCCACCTCGGCCCCACTGATCTCTCCAAACAGTGTCCCCTCGTCTGGCCGGTCACCATCATTTTCATTTTCACTCTCTGTACACTGATCATTTTTATAAACTATCTCATCATGCTACTGTCTCGCTCAGAAACCTGCACCGCTTACAGGATGAGCCAAATGTTTCTACAGTAAATTCCTCATCAAGCTCCAACCTGCCTTTGAACCTCATCTTCTCTTAACTGGCTTTTACCCTCACTTCACAGTCTGTTCTTTCCACTTTTTCTAGAGCACACCTACTTTGTCCTGCCTCATTTATTTTAATGTTTTAAGATTACAACTTGCTTTAGATCTTTGCTTAACTGGTTGGTATTTCTAATTCAGTTGTAACTCCTAGAAAGCAGTCTTAGATGTTTTTGTTGTCCCCAACCCCATGCTTATCACAATTCTAGACACCTAGAAGTGTTTTGTAAATACTGAATTTTTTATTATTAATTCATTAATTAGTTAATGGACTGCTTTGTCCTGGTTGTGCTTCTAGTGGATGAGACATACAGTTAAGACAAATAAGATGTATAGTTGGTGAGATGGTGACAACTACTTTGAAAAGAATTAAGTAGAGGACGAAGGAGAGTGTAGATGTAAATAGAATAGTAAAGAAAGGCTCCCAGGGGAATAACAGTTGGGCCAAGACATCATAGTGGTGGATCTGAGTTCTGTAAGGCACACATTTAATCATTAAAAAATAAAATCCTGGGGCACCTGGGTGGCTCAGTCAGTTGAGCATCCGACTTCGGCTCAGGTCATGAGGTCTGTGAGTTCGAGCCCGCGTCGGGTTCTGTGCTGACAGCTCAGAGCCTGGAGCCTGCTTCAGATTCTGTGTCTCCCCCTCTCCCTGCACCTCCCCCACTCACGCTCTGTCTCTCTCTTTCCCTCAAAAATAAAATAAACATTAAAAAAAATTTTTTTAAATAAAATCCTTTCCAGGTCACAGCATAGTTGGAATGGCATATATCATGGTGTCACTAAAGACCCAGAATACAATTAAAATGATATTTTTAAGTACAAAGTTATGTTGTACTAAGGGAGGATAAAGCCACCCATTTCATTCCCCCCAGTGAAACTAGATACAATACAGGAAAAAGAAAGACAGAAGTGGCTTTGCGACGCAGAGTTTGTTCAGAATAGATACAGTGAACAAAGTAGGAAAATAGTAAAGACAACCCTTAAGTGAAAATTAAATGGTATGCAATACCGAATATTAGATTTGTCTCTTGAACCTTTGTGGAGGACCAGAGCAGCTGGGCTGGAGCTGAATCCAGTAGGGTCCAGCCCAGGATGGGCCTGGGGGGCTGGAAGAGGGAGGTTATCTGGGATGTGAGAGGATTTATGGGACCAAAGACCATCAGAGAGGGTTATTCCTTTAGCAGGCAGAAGCAGCTACTTGCAGACCGCCAGAGCACTTTCAGAGGTCCGGTTGCATTTTCATATAAAGCATCACTTCAATTTGGAATGCTCAACACTGACTGACAGCAGCAACCTTAAAAAATTGATTCTCTTTCACCTGTTAATTTCATAGCTAGGAATCTAGCCTAAGGAAGTCTTCAGAGATGCAAATGTAGGGTTATGTGCTGGATGTTCAGGTCAGCATTATCCACACAATAGTATTTGTGCATTCATAAAAAATGCTTTAAAAGTGGCATAGAAAAATACACCCACCATATTGAGCAAAATTTTATTTTATTTTTAAATGTATGTATGTATGTATTTGTATATATTTATTTTGAGAGAGAGGAGAGAGAGAATGTGTGCCCAAGTGGGGAAGGAAAAGAGAGAGAGGGAGAGAGAATCCCAGGAAGGCTCCACACTGTTAGTGAGGAGCTCGATACAGGGCTTGAACTCATGAACTGTGAGATCATGACCTGAACCAAAGTTGGATGCTTAACTGACTGAGCCACCCAGGCGCCCCACTGAGCAAAATTTTAAGAAGCAAAATTCCATACTGCATATAAGTATTGTTCTAAATGTGTAAAAATAAAATATTTATTTACCAAACATTTATTAGCACATAGATGTTTCAGACACTGTGGCAGGTGCTGAGAGATAAATTTCTATGTGTATATGTATGTATGTGTGTGTTCATAGAAAAAAGACTAGAAAGAAGTACTCCCAAATATTAACAAGTGTTCTAAGTAATTGTTTTACTGTAATTTTAACTTTATTCTCTGTATTTCCTCTAATTTCCAATGGTTAAGCTTCCGACTTCGGCTCAGGTCATGATCTCACAGTTCAAGAGTTTGAGCTCCTTCTTGGGCTTTGCACTGACAGCTCAGAGCCTGGAACCTGTTCCAGATTCAGTGTCTCCTTCTCTCTGCCCCTCCCCCACTTGTGCTCTCTCTGTCTCTCTCAAAAATAAATGACTATTAAAAAATTTTTTTCTTTTAAATCCTGGGGCACAATTAACTTTGTAAAGTTATGAAGTAATGAATAAAATTCATTAAGACGTGTTTTCCTCTTTTGAATTGTAAGGTATAAAGCAACATACCATAGGTAGCATTTCTCTGCAAGCAGTTCATTAAAGACCAGCAGAGCACTCCCTCTTCCCCCACTGAGTGACTAAATGTTTCTCCTTTCTGGAAGCAGCTAGCATAAACCAGTGGAGCAGGTTTGTGGCAGTGAGGCGCAGCGCAGGCAAGCAGATTTGAATCTGGGATTAGCACGCTTGCAATTGGACAAATGGGCCACTTGAGTGGCCTCACCTATGCCTGCCTGGGAAACAGTCTGTGGTTCTCAGTCATAGGAGGACACAGAATCTGACACCCTCCAGGGTGGAAACAAAGCAGTGCATGGGAGAAAAAAAGATGCTTTTGTGCCAAACGAGGTTTCTAGGCAACAACTCATTTATCTACTTCAATGTCCCTAATCATTCAGCATTGCTGACCTTTAGAACCTGTCTGATAAGCTCATCAGATTTCCGCAATGAAAGAGCTGACATATGCAGATAAGACAGATCAACATTTGGCTCCTGCCTTACTTTCCAGCCTCAGAGGCCATTCCTTTGTTTCTATCCGACCAAATGATTGTCTTGCTGTCCTTCAACTTTCCTATCTTCATGCTCTGCCCGTACTGGTCACTGTGCCTGGAATCCCTTGTCTGGACCTGACTGACAGTCTCTCCAAGGTTTAGTTCAAGTTTCAGTTCCCTTGGGACTCTTTTCTTGCACCACCATCCCTAACTCCCTCCCCTCCCCATCCATCCATCCATCCATCCATCCATCCATCCATCTGTCCATCCACCTAACAAGTATTCTTAAATGCCTACTATGAGCTAGCACTGAGACAGACATGGCCATTGTCATCATAACCTAAAAGGAAGACAGTTGAACAAATAATTATAGTTTTATTTTTCTCCATAATATTTATAATGACCTGAGATTCAATTATATATACATATATATTTATCATCTACCTCTGATAGGAAACTATAATAAACTCTAGGAGGACAGGAGCTTTATCTTGTTTGCCACTGTGCCTAAAAAAGTGCCTGTCGTTTTGTAGATACTTGATTAATATTTGATAAGTGACTAAGCTGGAATTATGTATGGTCCCATTTAAAACAAATAAGGATGTGAATTTCTGATGTGTTTAAAAAGACGCATTAACCGCCCCCCCCCCTTCAGGCATCTTTCAAATGATAAGTGATTAAATACTAAAACCCAATATGGTACAATGTGGAGACAATGATTTATGCCTCACTCCTGACTTCAGTTAGAATGTCTGAGGGATTCGGTCAAGATGACACCAAAGAATTTTGTAATAGAAACTTGAGTACTTTGCAGTTTTTGATTAATTTTGTGATTCTCCTGGCAATTTCAGGGAAAGGCTTGTTGGAGCCTGATCATGTGATAAAAATAGAGGACACAAAATAGAAGAGATTTGGTCAGCAAGGAATAGCCACGATAATAGTCAACTTGTGTGAAAAAGGAACATTCTATACAGTAGTGTCTGCCATGCATTATAATTCTGTTCAAAAACAAAAAACAAATGACCATTCTAATACTGCTCAATATCACTTCCCCTGGTGTACCCCTTCTGAACTGGAGGCCTGAGTTGGACCTTGGTGTGCTGGAGCTTGGTTTATTGGCAGGAAAGAGCAAGTGTCCCAGAGCGGGGAAGGGGGGAGGTGCGGCAGCATTGTGCTTCAAGGTGGGGTGAATTGTAATCCATGGAAACTGGGCCAGAGGCAGAGACAGAGGCTTGAGGGGAGGCCTAGAGCTGCTGTCCCAAGGCACCACAGACTGGATGGCTTAAACAACAGAAATGTAGTATCTCATGGTTCTAGAGTTTAGAAGTCTGAGATCAACATGTCATCAGGGGTAGTTCCACTTGAGGGATGTCACTGAGAATCAGTTCCATGCCTTTTTTAGCTTCTGGTACCCTCAGGTGTTCCTTGGCTTGTAGATGGCATCATCCTGGAGTCTTCATACTGACTTACCTCTGTGTCTATCTCTGTGTCCAAATTTGCCATTTTTATAAGGATACCAATGGATCAGGGCCCACTCTAATGACCTCATTTTGACTTGATTATCTGCAAGGATCTTATTTTCTTTCTTTCTTTCTTTTTTTTTTTTTTTTAAGTTTATTTATTTTGAGAGAGAGAGAGAAAGAAAGAAAGGCAGGGAGGAGCAGAGAGAGAGAGAATCCCAAGCAGGCTCCGTTCTGTCAGCACAGAACCTGATGTGGGGCTTGATCCTGAGAACCATTAGATCGTGACCTGAGCCGACACCAAGAGTCAGATGCTTAACTGACTGAGCCATCCAGGTTCCCAAAAGATCCTATTTTCTAAATAAGGTCACATTCATAGGAGTTGGGTATCTTTTGGGGGCACAGAATTCAAACCCACAACAGAGAGAGAATGAGAAAGGGAAAAGTGGAGGAGTGGAGGGTAGCCTGGAGAATTTCTAGAGTAGCTGGAATATGGCATAGCATTAGGCTTTTTATAAGCCCTAGGCAGCTTCAGCCAGCATTGGAGGAGAGAGGGGAGCTGCTTAGCTTGGACACATACCAACAATGAAACTGAAAAAATCCCCTTGAAGTGGCTGGAACTTCTTGGAAAGAAACATTACATAGCCACAATAGTGCTTTATGTCTGAAAAAAAAAAAAAAATTGGATGTCAGATCTGGGGCAAATCATCAGGGGTAATTTGGTGGCTTGGGAAGTATATTGATTCACAGTGGGTAACATACCACTTCTCTAGTACTGATTGTGTGACCTTGCTTCACCTCTCGGGTCCTCAGTTTCCTCATCTGTAAAATGAGGCCAGTGAGCTCAAGCTCACAGGGTATTTGTGATGATTACATGAGATTAGGTATGAAAAGCCAACTGCTCTCAGAAGGTACTTAACAAAATCAGTTCCCCATTTTCCCTTCCTGAAAAAATCCAGAGACAGCTTCTGTTTAAGAAACTAGTTTCTTGGGGTGCCTGGGGGGCTCAGTTGGTTAAACGTCTGATTTCAACTCAGGTCATGGTCTCTCGGTTAGTGAGTTCAAGCCCCGCGTTGGACTCTGTGCTGACAGCTCAGAGCCTGGAGTCTGCTTTGGATTCTGTGTCTTTCTGCCTCTCCCTTATGCTCTGTCACTCTCTCTCCCCAAAATAAAGAAACATTAAAAAAACAAAAACAGAAACAAAAAGAAACTAGTTTCTTGTTTTCACTATGTCAGAGTAAAAAACCTTTTAGAAAGATATGGTAATAGATATCTAAATACCTTCTAGTTGGTTACATTCACTGCCTTATTCGGGGCTTAGAGAAAGTGAGAAGCTTGAAATGTGGCTAGAACCATCCTACAGTACTCTAATCATTAGGCTAGGAGGCCCAGAGGATGGGATTACAGAGACCTTCCTGGTCCGTTTCTATTTTCAGATGAAGCCTTTGAATAATCCAACATGCAGTAGAAAAATCTCTGCCATGTCCATAGCCCAGGAATCAGTAAACTGAAAATCTCCGTCAAAGTTTATGATCATCAAGAATATGACTATAGGGTTGCCTGGGTGGCTCAGTTGGTTCAGCATCCGACTTCAGCTCAGGTCATGATCTCGTGGTCCATGAGTTCGAGCCCTGTGTCGGGCTCTGTGCTGATGGCTTAGAGCCTGGAGCCTGCTTTGGATTCTATGTCTCCCTTTCTCCCTGCCCCTCCCCCACTTGCACCCTGTCTGTCTGTCTCTCTCTCAAAAATAAATAAACATTAAAAAAAAATGCCTTCAAACCTTAAATATTTTTTTATGTAATTCACAATATAGAATGTACATTCATTTTTCTAGTTTTGTAGACCTCAAAACTAAGGATTTGTCTCAGTATGGGTCATCTGATTCAAGTTTTACTTCATCCTTTTTGCACAAACTGTTTCCATAAGGCATTATTTATATTTCCTAATTTTGAGGGTGGAATCTTAGTAGATTTTTCTCTCCCCAAACTTTTAGAGTTTACCAACTCACATCTAATCTGAGAATATTTTTAACGATGGATTTTATCACCTTTTCCCAATACATTCAACATAATTTTTATGAAAATAACTCATTTTGCATTCCTATTTTTATCAACAGTATTTAGTTAAAATACAAAATTATAATAGCAAATACATTGGACATAAACAGGAGCAAGAACAAGGTCAACTAAGTCTTGGAAAGCACACAGCTGAGCTCAAAGGAGTAGAAGCATTTAGACAAATGGAGGTCCTTCCAACTGTACTCCTTCAGTGGGTCTATGGTGAAACATCAGTGTATTTTAGAGAGGAAACTACAACCTGTTTTAATCTGATAAGTCGGTTAAGTAAAGATGGGTTGAAGTGTTTCACTGCATAAGGTGATAATGGGAACCATAGTGGTTCAACTGTTGACAGATTTCTACATCTCTCTGGTGAGGTTTTGCTGTAAATTAGGAGCACCACTACCATCACTCCAACAATGGATTACAGATGTTAGGATGATGGTAATCACTCTTCAGGATGCTATCATTATATATAATTGGGCATTACTTTTATATCTAAACATCTCTCATTTTATTCCTAATTCAACTTATGTGTTCAACAATCTTACATTTATGACGTGGTTTTTTCCTGTATGTTGGGACAAAGTATGGTCCTTGCTTAAGGTCTGCTCCTTGCTCTTGGGGAACTTATAGTCTAGTAGGGTAACCAGGTTAGTAAATGGGCAATTACCAAGCAGCTGGTTAGCACAAGGGATAAACAAGCCAAGAGGGCAACAACATCCCGCATTCCATACTGCAAGTCTTCTGTGCATTTTAGTGGAAGTCAGCAGAAGCGTGGGTTCGATGATTAACAAGCATCTGTAGGGCACTTGCAGAGTACCAATTGCTTCTTTAGGTAGCAGGGTTACAAAGATGAGTAATTTCCAATCCTATACTTGAGAAATCCATACAAGTAATTATGATAGAATGTAGTGAGTGCGGTCTCTTGGATGGGCACTGGGTCTTCAGTGAGCATCAGTGAGAGATGGTGGGGAAAGGGAAGCTTCCTGCAAGAGGTGAGGCTCTGCTAGGCTGGAAGTGCCCTGAGGGCAGGGCCTGAATTGTCTGGTGTTTTGCTTTTGCTGCCCCGCCCCTTCCCGGGACAGTGCCTTGTTCACATTGTGAGCCCAATCAGCTTTATAATGAGTGAATGAACTACAGGATGACAAGGAGTAACCAGGGGCCAGGCCCTGTATGAGATCCTGGGAATGCAAAGATGAGTGAGATTCAGCCTTTTCCCCGATGTAGGAGATTATAATAAAGTCTCATTTCTGGCTGAATCCTGATAACATGCTAGCCAGTGTAAATGAAACCATCTGCAAACATAGGCATGCCTTTCTAATAAATGGTGCTTCACACTGGACCATTTACTGGTTAGGGCAAATTCTTGTCAAACATACTCTCTTGAGCTTATTCCATGGAGGACAGTAGATGGTTAGGGAGCAGGAGATTGATCAAGGCCAGCTCCAGCCGTGGTATTAAAAAGACATCACTCGGACTGACTTGAATCATGGTTGTGTCAGGAAACCATCAGTGCTCAACCACAGAGTGTGGATAATACAGCTGGCCAGCAGGCCAATGGGGATAGCAAGCAGTTTCATCTGAGGATCGCACAAGTGCTTTTTCAAATATTAACTACCCTTTGGAACTTTTCTCTGCACTACCCCACCTCTAACCAGCAGAGACGTGGCAAGTAGTAACTCTCATAACAATATCAAATACTATCCAGGTTTGGAGTTGTTGGCTGGTGGTTTGCTCCAGGTAACCAGCAATTTCAAGCTGGTCTCTAGGAACAAAAGTTTGAATGAGGTCCCTCAACTGCCTCTGCTCTAAGTCTACTCAAACCCTAGATTCCTGAACCATCGAAGGCAGCTGACGTTGGTAGAGAAGATAGTAGAACAGGGGACACCAGGCAAGATAAGAGGCATGGATGTGAGATTGATGTCAATTTACTATGTCTAAGTGCTACAATCAGCAAGACAGGAAACCTCTCCAATATTATGAAAAGACAATCTGGGGTGGAGGGAGGTATGGACTTTGTCTCAGGGCATACAGCAAGTTAGGGGCAGAAGTGCTACTCTCTTTGAAATAAGCAAGTCAGATTGCATGTCTGTCCCAGAAAGAGAAAGGCCATTCCCTTTTCTAATTTGGACATCTTCACATCTTTGCTATTTCTTCTTAAGAATGTGCCTCGTTTTGGGGTGCCTGGTTGGCTCTGTCATTAAGCATCTGACTTTGGCCCACTTCATGATCTTATGGTTCATGGGTTCAAGCCCTGCATCGGGCTCTGTGCTGACAGCTCAGAGCCTGGAACCTGTTTCAGATTCTGTGTCTCCCTCTCTCTATGCCCCTCCCCTGCTTGTGCTCTTTTTTTCTCAAAAGTAAATAAAAAATAAAAAAAAAAAAAAGAAGAATGTGCCTTATTTTGGGGTGAATGGGTGGCTCAGTCAGTTGAGCATCTAACTTCAGCTCAGGTCCTTGCCTCGTGGTTCATGGGTTCGAGCCCCATGTGGGGCTCTATGCTGACAGCTCAGAGTCTGGAGCCTGCTCCAGATTCTGTGTCTCCCTTTCTCTCTGCCCCTCCCCCACTTGCACTGTGTCTCTCAAGAATAAATAAACATTAAAAATATTTAAAAAAGAAAAAAAGAATGTGCCTCATTTTTCCTCCCCAGATAACAACCCTTTCCAAATTCTCGTTGCCATATTTATTCTTGAGATTCCACACATCAGACCCAAGTGGAATTACAGTTCTAATATCCTATTCATGCTCCCTACATGCCCTCAACCCTGCCCAGCTGGAGGGTCACATTCCTTTTCAGAAATAGCATCAAAGAGTTGGGGGTAGAGAGCAGGAGTGTAACTAGAAGTTGGGGACCGCTAAGCAATGACTAATGCAACAGACAGGCTTCTCTTTGTCCATTGTTAACTGATAATGAATAGACCTCCAACCTCCTATTTCTTCTACCTCTGGAGAAAGAAGGAGGCAATGGGCAGAGAAAATTTCTTTCAGTTTGACTCTGCCTTTGAGTTATTGCCTTTTTTTCCTCCAGCTTTTTGAGGTATAAGTGACAAATTAAATATAAGATAAAGTGTTCATTGTGAAGATTTGACATATGTATGCCTTATGAAAGAATTCTTATTTTTTTAAGCTTAATTGTTTTTTTCAGTTTATATATTTATTTTGAGAGAGAGAGAGAGAACCAGCAGAGGAGGGGCAGAGAGAGAGGGGAACAGAGGATCCGAAGCAGGATCTGTGCTGACAGCCCCTCATGGGGCTCAAACTCACTAATGGCAAGATCATGTCCTGAGCTGAAGTTGGATGCTCAACTGGCTGAGCCATCTAGGCGCCCTGGGATTCCTCTTATTTAGTTAATTAACACATCTATAGCCTCACATATTTATCTTGTCTTTCTTTTTTATTCTTTATCTGTAGGAACGTTTTGGGTTATTGCCCTTTCCCCTTTCCTTCACAAGTCACCAAGACCAGTCAGGAATTTTTAGCAAGTTGGAACTGCTTACAGATCAGTTTTTGGCTCTGATGAGTGTTCTAAGAAATATTTTAACAATCTGTATTATAGGACCATATCCTCCAGTTCTGTATCTTAGACTACTTCTGTCTCAGGCACCACATAGCCATTTGCAATCGTGGGCATGTTGACTTTATGATACAGGTTTTAGTTTCCTCATCTGCAAGATGAAGGTGTTCTCTGGGTCATATACTTCTTGAAAGTATGTATTTTGTTGTATAGTGTTTTTGTTTTTTTGTTTGTTTTACAAAATTTGGATTCATGTCAGCCATTTAAAATTTGCCTAAGCAACCATAAAACGATCTGATTTTAAAAATGAGCAAAAGACTTGAATAGATGTTTCTCTAAAGAAGAAATCATTAGAGAAATGCAAATCAGACCCACTGCGAGATACCACCTCATACTCATTTAAGGTGGCTACTGTCTAAAGAAAAGAAAATAACAGGTGTTGATAAGGATGTAGAGAATTTGGAACCCTTGCACACTGTTGGTGGGAGTGTAAACTGGTGTAGCCACTATGGAAAACAGGATGGTATTCCTCAAAAAACCAAAACTAGAACTAGCATATGATCCAGTAATTCCATTTCTGGGTGTAAACCCAAAAGAATTAAAAGCAAAGTCTTGATGAGGTATTTGTACACCCATGCTCATGGCAATGGTATTCACTCTAGTGAAAAGGAGAAAGCAATCCAAGGGTCCACTGGTAGATGAATGGATAAAGAATTGTGGTATATACATACATGGAATATTATTCAACTTTTTAAAAAAGAAGGAAATTCTGACACACACTACACTATGGATGAGCCTAGAGGATATCACGTTAGGTGAAATAAACCAGTTACAAAATGAAAATATTGTATGATTCCACATATATGAGATTCCTAGAACTGTCAAATTCATAGATACAGAAAGTGGACTGGCGGATGCCAGGGGCTAAGGGAAGTGGGGGAATGGTGAATTGTTTCAGGAGTACAGAGTTTCAGCTTTACAAGATGAAAAAACTTTTGCACACTGGTTGCACAACACGAATGTACTACACACTTGAATATTTAAAAATGCTTAAGATAATACATTTTATAGTATGTGTATTTTACCATAATTAAAAAAAATTGAGAGATGACTCATGAAAATCTGAATAGTCATCTTTTTTTTGGGGAAAGAAATAACAGAAGATTAGGCACCTTGGGCCTTAGATACCAACTGGCAACAGCCAGCTTGAGCTGACATGGTGCTCTGCTCTTCAGATGCACCTCTTTGCTACTCTCCTTAGGCCCCCACATGCTGTCTTCTTTCAATTAAGTGATCTGGCCACTAGAGGCCTTTGGATTTGTCACCCGTGGACTAAACTATCTCTATGGTCCTTTCTAGCACTAATATGTATGATTCTAGAATCTTAGTCATTAGGAACACTCTGTAAGTAAACGCGGTAAGTGAAAATGCAGGCAAAGTGCCATTCAAGTTACCTTCTTGGCATCTCTTCTCTCAGGTCCTTGGGAAGGTTAACACCCATGCCCATAATGGGCAGTAAAAACATTTAGCTAGTAACATTTGTTTAGTTGCTCCTTGACCTTTGGGTAACCCCAGTCCCTGGTGGGGGTTTCTGCTCCAAGTCTAAGCCTCTAGTGTGACTCAGGGTGCTGTGGCTTGCTGATACCTTGATCCAGGGGAGACTGTTGTCACCAAGATAGACGAAATCCTTAAATATTACAAAATGGATGCCCCTAATGGCATGAGAAAATGATGAGAGAAATAACCTAGACAACTGGAATATTTGCTTCTAGAAAAAGAAGATGATTTAAAAATGTCTGAAGGAAGCAAAGAAAAAATAGATCTGTTCCTTAAACAGCCCTCCTAGTTCAATATCAGTATGCTGTGTATGTAGTGTGTGACACCATGATATGCAACTCTATTTTTGATCCTGGGAAAAAACAACTTTATTATTGGAAGTCTGGAGTAAAGTAATTTTGGAAGTTGCCCCCATCCCTTTATGTGGAGAAAAATAAGATCAGCTCAAATAAAATATCAGACGGTTCTACTTTAGGAAGATTATCCCTGCCTTGGTCCCTCACTTGTTCATTCACCCATTTATTCTACCAATATTTGTTCAGCATCTACTTGTGCCAGTCCCTGGCTAATAAGCAAGACAGTTAAGATTCCTGCCCTTGTGCAATTTTGATAGTGGGGAAAGACAGACAACTAAATAATAGCTTGCTGATGTCTGATCAATAATTTCCTAGAGGAAATTATTTGGTTTCCTTTTTCCACTCACTATGTACAAGGCACTTTGGTAGATGCTCTGGAGTCAGCTTAGTGGACAAGACAGGCATTGAACAAGAATGGTAACATAGAGTTTTGTATTTTTTATTAGTTTTGACTGCAAGGAATCTGGGAAGTTGCCACAGAAGTGGTATTAGTATCTAGTCTTAGAGGATGTCTATGTTCTTAGTAGGCAGAGGCTGAGAGATTTATTGCAGGCTGAAGGTGGAACAGAGCCAGAGGCAGGAAGTATGGAATGGTAAGAATGTTTGTGGAGAGCAAGACTTTCTGTGGAGCTGGTTGAGCTGTATTTCTTCCAGTAAGCCTGAATATTGTACTGAGATATAATTATAGAGAGAGTCATTCCTAGGGGTAGCCTCTCTTACTGCAGTGCCTGGAGACCTGCTGAGAAGAGGCTGCCACAGGCCTAAGATTCACGCTGAAAAAATTTTGTATTTTGTAAAGTGTATTTATGATTGGGGATGGGTAGTTGTCATGTGCGAGATGACAGAATTGAAACTTCTGCATAGTATTTGCACCATTTCATGGGCTACACTTAATATACTTGAAATTAAGCTTGTGGATTATATAGTAAGTGATTCCAGAAGTATCTGGTGACCTTAACCTAGTAATTTGGCAAGAATATAAAATGCATTTACTTTAAAAAAGATAAAGTGTGCTATGTACCATTTTGGGCAGCTAATAGAAGAAAGTTTTGTGACCACTTCAGGCATATACACTTTACATATATGTACAGTAATAATAATAGCTAACATTTGTGTAGTTCTTACTAGGTGCTAGGTATCCTTCTAAATAATTTGCATATATTAACTCAGATGACTATCCTGATAACTCTTTTGACGCTATTATTATCCCCATTTTACAGAGGAAGAATTACAGGGAGGTTGGATAACTTGCCCAAGGTAGCCCAGGCCTGGCTCCAGATTCTGTGCTGTATATAATGCCTCTGAAAAGTGAAAAAAGAACAAATTAAGAAAATGGTAAACGTTGTGATATTGGAGTGGGTTGTGTTGGATTTGTACATTTTCCAGTATTTATTGAGCACTTATTGCATTGTGTGAGACACTGGGAATGTGCTGGGACACAGAGAAGTACACAAAGCAGATGAAACCCTGCCTTCAGGATGCTTATGTCCCAATATGTCTACTCCTTTGATTCTAAAGACATTGATTCTCTGTTTGACTGTGTTCCAAGCTATGTGTTAAAGGACCAGTTTTCTTTTTTTAAAATTTCAACTTTTGAACAGACTTTAATGAAGTCCAAAAAAAAAGCAATGACTAGACAAAGGAAATTAAAAAACCCCAAAGGCATATAAAATGCAGCCCGTTTTTACAGTATTAGATCCCATAGATATAAATTTACTTTGTCAGTTTTCTATAAATGTCTAAGGCTTACTCTCAATCCTCTGCTTATCTTATTATGGATCATGATAGCTCACCAACTGGCAACAGGCTAAGGCCCACATTTGGGATAGCTGCCATATGCTCTATCTTTGACAACTATCTGGACAGTTGCTGCCCATAACACCATGTGATCTGAAAAATAAAGATGGATTGGCAATACAGTAGACTTTTTTCTGTAAAGGGCCAGATAGTAAATATTTTAGGCTCCATGGGCCAATCTCTGTCTCATTCACTCACCTCTACTATCTAGCTTTCCAGGAGTCATGGATGATATGTAAATACATGAGTGTGGCTATGTTCCAATAAAGCTTTATTTATAGTCAATGCTATATGGATTCTATATAATTTTTATGTACCACAAAATATTATTCTTTTTTTGATTATTCTATTTTTGATTATTCTTTTTTTGATTATTGTAAGTGTAAAAGACATTCTTAGCATGTGGGTCACACAAAAACAGTCAGCAGGCTGGACTTGGCCTATGGGTTATAGTTTTCTCATCCTTGCAATAAGCAATTCTGGACAACAGAAATATCCTAGAATATCTAATTTCCTTGATTTTGCTAAGGAATAAATGCAAGCTATTATATTGTTGTACTTTCTAATGACTATTCCTGGTAATATCTATCTGTAAACACAAAACACCTTAAAAAGCCAAAACTGCACATTGTAAATGATAATAAAAATTATGAGAAGATTAGAACCCTCATGGATTGCTAATGGGAATGTAAGATGATGCAGCCAATTTGGAATACAGTCTGGCAGTGCCTCACAAAGTTAAGCCCAGAGTTACCATATGATTAATAATTTCACTCATAGGTACATACATAAGAGAGTCAAATACTTGTATATGAAGGTTCAGAGCAGCATTATTCATAATAGCCCAAAAGTAGAAATTACCCAAATGCCATTAAATGATGAATAAACAAAATATGGTATATCCATATAATGGGATATTGTTTGGCCACAAAAAGGAATGGAGTAACAATACATACTTTAAGATGGATGAACCTTGAAAATATTAAGTGAAAGAAACCAGATACAAAAGGTCATGTATTGCATTGATTTCCATTTATACAAAATGTCCAGAAAAGGCAAATCCTTAGAGACAGAAAGTAGATACTGGTTGCGAGAGGCTAGGGGCATGGAGATGGGAACGGGGAGTGTATTTTTGAGATGATGAAAATGTTCTGGAATTTGATAGTAATGATGAGTACACCCTGTAAATACACTAAAACCCAATGAATTATATACTTTATAAATTTTATGTACATGAATTATATATAAAGCTAATTTTTAAAAATTAAACATGGAGGTATTATTTTTTTACTGAAAAAACTTCATTTTTTAATTTTTAAAATTTATATACAGTATTATATTAGTTTCAGATATATAATACAGTGGTTCAACAATTCTATACATTGCTCATCATAAGGTTGTTATTTTTCCAAAACTTAACAAAAAGAATCAAATTTTATCAACAACATTTGACCTGGAAAAAATTGACCTCAGTAAAAATAATAGCCATAGCAAAAACTTTATAAAAGGCTATAATTGATAACATTTTATTTAAACAAAACATTGATTGATAAATCTTTGTTGATGGGATGTGGTTCAACACATTTTTATCTACAATTGATAAAAATTGATTCAATGAAAATGACTTGAGCTGAACAAAATTAAAACAAAACAAAAAAACAAAAACAAAAAACCCTGGAAGTGGTTTGGCCCATCTCCATGGAGAATGGACTAAGAAATAAACTGGATTTAATGGCATTCACCCCCCAAATTATTTCTTAACCAAAATGAATAAATATTAGTACTACTCAATTATAATATTTGTATTACAAATGCAGAATCAAAGCATCCTGAGTCAAAATGGCAGACATGGGGCACGTGGGTGGCCCACACAGTTAAGTGTCTGTCTCTTGATATGATCTCATTGTCCCTTAGTTTGAGCACCCATGTTGGGCTGTGCATTAACAGTGTGGAGCCTGCTTGGGATTCTCTCTGTCCATCTCTCTTTGCCCCTCTGCTGCTCTCTCTCTCTCTCTCTCTCTCTCTCAAAACTAAATAAATATTTTAAAAAATGGCAGATAAAACACATCGTGCACTGGGATTCTAATATTGCTATAAAATTTGTTGTATTTGTTTGCTAGGGTTGCCATAGCAAAATACCACAGACTGGATGGCTTAAACAACAGATATTGCTTTTCTCACAGTTCCGGAGCCTGGAAGTCCAAGATCAAGGTATGGGCAGAATTGGCTTCTTCTGAGACCTCTCTCCTTAGGTTGCAGATAGCCGCCTTCTTCCTGTGTCCTCACATGGCGTTTCCTCTGTTCATATGCATTTATGTGTCCAAATTTCCTCTTCTTATAAGAACACCAGTCACATTGGATTAGGGCACACCCTAACAGCCTTATTTTAACTTAATCACTTCTTTAAAGGCCCTATCACCAAAAAAAGTCACATTCTGAGGTACTGGAGGTTAGGACTTCAACATATGAATTTGTGGGGCACACACTTCAGCTCATAACATTTATTTGGTAATAGTGCATATACGCACTTTATGACTTCAAAGACTCCTTGAGAGTTAAGAATTGGAAACCTCAGATGTCATCTTTCTATCAGAAAGAGGAATGGATGCAACATTACACAAAGCACATGTCTCTGACTTTCAGCTTTCTGTCCCAGGACAGAAGAAGAGTCTATATTCAAGAGGAAACAATATCCTTCAATATTTGTTGTCATAAATGACATCCTGTTCTGTAACTAAAGGAGTGCTCTTTGGGAATCATGAAAATCTTGTTTGCATAGTTTAGCAATGATGGAACATTACTTATGAAAAAATAATGAACAACAGACAACATCTTTATAACCCCAAAGCTGGACCACACCCATACATAGTTTTAAAAAGTGCTTCAGGATTAAGTTCACCTTAGATTAGCATCAAGATTCTCACCTGGGGTGCCTGGGTGGCTCAGTTGGTTAAGCGTCCAACTTTAGCTCAGGTCATGATCTCACAGTTTGTGGGTTTGAGCCCCACATCGGGCTCTGCCAGCTGACAGAGCCTGGAGATTTCTAAGGATTCTATGTCTCCCTCTCTCTCTCTGCCCCTCCATTCATGCTCTGTCATACTCTGTTTCAAAAATAAATAAAATATTAAAAAAATTAAAAAAAAAAGAGTCTCTCTTAGAGGCTTGTTCAGAGGTCATTAGTGCTTGGTTTTTGGAGCCTCTTTTCTTAGCTAGAGAAATTTAGGGGCTTCTTAAATTGCTGGGGAGAAGATGTCATGAGGGCACCAATTTTTGATGAGATCTTACAGATTCTTTTGACAGTGTCTTAAAAGTGTCCTGTTTAGAAGCAAATTATAAATGATTATTATTCATTCATTCACTTTTATATTCCTCCTTCCACCAAATGTTTATTAAGTGTCTACCATATGTCACGCATGTGCTAGGTGATTTAATAATGATCACATGGAGGCCACAGTTAGGAGACAGGCCATTAAACAAGTGATTACCATACAGTCTGATAAGGTCTGTAATAGAGAATGTCAGAGTGGATCATAGGAGCCTACAGGGAGAAGGGCACCCAAGTCAGGCAGAGTGGTCAGGAGAGCTTTCCGAAGAGGCATGAGGGCAAAGCTGAGACCTGAAAATAAATAGGATTCAGGAGAAGATGGATGGGGGTGGGGATGGGGGTGGGGGTGTCCTGGTGAAGGAAATACCACGTATATGGCTTGCAGGCAA
The DNA here is from genome assembly GCF_023721935.1 of Panthera uncia. Taxonomy (NCBI): domain Eukaryota; kingdom Metazoa; phylum Chordata; class Mammalia; order Carnivora; family Felidae; genus Panthera; species Panthera uncia. Next base: position 112,104,593 of record NC_064809.1, on the reverse strand, counting down.
GAGATGTTGATGGGACCAAAACACATTCACTTTGGCTGAAGTGTAGCATGCAGATAAGGAGGGAACATAGGGGAGGCTGCAAGAGTAGGTGGGGTGGGGATAATGGGTGGGGTGTGGGGGTGCAGGTCCTAAAGACCTCTTGAGATATGATAGAAAAAGGAGCATATTCCGAGAGCTCCTTATTTACTCTTGGTCTGCTTCTACGATTCTGAAGTTCTCCAAGGAGGCTGTATTGTGACTGTGGGCCTTAGAGCTTCTTAACCTCATTACCTAATCTCTGTGTTTCAGTGCCCTCCCTCATCTGTAAAATGCAGCTAAAATAGTACCTACCTCAGAGGGCTTTTGTGAGTATGAAATATGATTATGCATATAAACTGCTCTGGAGGAATGCCTACAACACAATACATCCTCACGAAAGTGTAGCTATTAACAAAATCCTTATTGTGAAGCCCATCTCACCAAATCCTAGGACCTCTTTGTTCTAGAATAAAATGACATTGTTTTTGGCTGTTGAAGATTTCTTGTCTTTCATACTTTGCATCCTGGGTTTCAAAATAATGGTAAGAATTTGTTCTAATTGCTTTATGACACATGCTTGGAATTATGGTCTCTTGACTGTTATTATGCCACAAATGCTCTGAGCCAAGAACCTAGGACATTTATGAGCAGGTGAGTCATGGAGTAGTTAGTATACAAGTCCAGACTACTGTAGGGAACTTCCTGTTGGTCAGTGGCTGTGAGAGCTGGGATTGTCTGGATAGAGTCATCCTCATGGCCAAATGTCCACTGCTCAAGAAAGCTGAAGGAAGCGAGGGCATCCTTTGTGCCTTGTTAATAAAGGGACAAAGGTTTCAAGTGAACCTTGGAATTTGTGGTTTCTTGGTGGGAAGTTGGGTTAATGACTTGTTTGTACTTTTTATTTCCTTTCATGGAAAGCTAACAATAATTCCCTGATCTGGTGATTGCTGTAAGAACTAGGCTTGTATAGTATTGTCCTAACAATATAAAAGCAGTTAATGAACTCACTTAGTCAATTACTTTCACAAGTATTTACTGATGCTGTAATAAGAATGGGATATAAATATTACTAGTACATGGTTCCTACCCATGAGGGGTGAGATGGTTGTGTTTACTGATAATTGAAGCAAAACAGTAAATGCTAACATAGTGTTCTGTTTGAGATGCTACAGGATCAGAGAAGGAAAAATTCTAATCTTGTTCATGGTTGTGATGGTTAATTTTATGTGTCCATTTGCCTCTGCCATGGTGCCCAGATACATGGTCAAATAGTATTCTGGGGGTTTCAGTGAGGGGATTTTAGATGAGATTAGCATTTAAATCATTAAATTAGTTGAGATTAGTGGACTTTTGAGTAAAGCAGATTGCTCTCCATAATGTGGGTGGGCCTCATCCGATCAGTTGAAGGCGTCAATAGAACAAAAGACTGGCTGACTTTTTCCAAGCAAAAAGGAATTTTGCAGCAGATGACCCTCATCCCAAATTGTAACATTGGCTCTTCCCAGGTCTCCAGCCTGACAGCCTTTTTTGGACTTGAACTATGGCACCTGCCCTTCCCTAGATCTGTAGCCTGCCAGCCAATCCTACATGTTTTGAGTTTGCCAGCTTCCACAATTGCATGAACCCATTCCATAAAATTAATCTCTTTACCCCTATATTCACATCCCATTGCTTCTGTTTCTCTGGAGAACCCTGAATAATACAAAGGGATCAGGGAAAGCTTCACAGAATGGGTGATATTTGAGCTAAGTCTTAAAGGATGAATCAGAGTCATCTATACAGGGTTGGGTGGGGGCATTCTAGGCAGAGAGACCTGTAAGCACAAAGGCATAGAGACTTCCAACAGCATGGGGCTTTGGGAAAACTGTAAACAGCTTGGTTTTCTTAAACTCAGGATGTTTGGGAGGCATGGAGGGAGATGGGAAGGGGAAAGAAGGCAAATCATGAAGGGTGTGTATATGTATAATGGTGAATATGTGAGCAGTCACTCAGAGGTGGTGGGGAGTGGAGAGGAATGTTTAGAAAGAGTTGGAAGCAGGTGGGGTTCAGGCAAGAGATGACAAAGGGCTGCATAAGGTAGTGGTGGTGAGGAAGGGGCAGGAAAATAGCTTTGAGAGTTGAGAGGGATATTTATGGGACCTCGTGGATTAGATACAAGGTGGGGGTAATGGCAGCAAGGGTGGAGTAAAGGATGGCACCTAGCTTCTGGCTTAGTCCTATTGGTTGGGTGGTGGCACTGTGACTCATCTATTATAGATTTTATGATGTTGGATTATCCTGGACAACTTCCAAAAGGGTTTAATTAACAAAGTGCTAAAACGGAACTAAGCCACAACAACAAGAATAGCAGGCTAGTGAGGTTCTGGAAAATGAGAGAATTAAAACATACATTATAGATCCACAGCTCTTATCAGCTTCACTCTACATTGAAGATAGTTAATTTCCCACTCAAGCTGAAGCCTGTGAATTCCAAGGGGGCAACCTGAGCCTAAAGTAATGAAGTGATGCCAGCTTGTCTATTCCATGTATGTAATTGTCCCCACTGCCTGTGTAACAAAGCATAGTATGAACTGACACCACGTCCTAGAAAAAAAATGTGGTTGTTCCTTTGGGATAACACGATAAGACTGATTTTCCTGTGTTGCCCTCCCTTCCCTGTTCATTCCACCTAATGTGTATGATTCTAACCCCAGCTAACTTCCTGCTTCAGGAACCTACCCCATATGATGTCAGCCTGCAATTAACTTGCTTGTCCCCATATTCCTTTGCAGCACTTTGGAGTTTATTATACATTGCCACAAACATCTCATTTATCTATTGTGTGAGTCCACAGCCCTCATCTTATTTACTGTCTGTGTTTTTCTTGAAGTTTCAAATTTCTAGTCCCTACCTTTGTATGCTGATTAATCTGCACTTTTTTTTTTCCTCCCAAGTTTTTATTTAAATTCACGTTAGTTAACATGTCGTGTAGTATTGGTTTCAGGAGTAGAATTTAGTGATTCATCACGTGCATACAACACCCAGTGCTCATCACAACAAGTGCCCTCCTTAATGTCCATCACCCATTTAGCCCATCCCATCCCCACGACCTCCCCTTCAGTAACCCTCAGTTTGTTCTCTATAGTTAAGAGTCTCTTACAGTTTGCCTCCCTCTCTGTTTTTATCTTATTTTATTTTTCCTTCCTTTCCCTTATGTTCACCTGTTTTGTCTCTTAAATTCCACTTATATTTCATATGAGTGAAATCATATAGTATTTGTCTTTCTCTGGCTGACTTATTTTGCTTAGCATAATACACTCTAGTTCCATCCATGTTGTTGCAAATGGCAAGATTTTATACTTTTTGACTGCTGAGTAATATCTCACCTCTTCTTTATCCATTGATCAATCAATAGACATATTTGGGCTTTTTCCAATTTGGCTATTGTTGATAGTGCTACTATAAACATTGGGGTGCATGTGTCCCTTTAAATCACTAATTTTGTGTCCTTTGGATAAAAACCTAGTAGTGCAATTGCTGGATCCTAAGGTAGTTCTATTTTTAACTCTTTGAGGAACCTCCATACTGTTTTCCAGAGTGATTGCACCAGTTTGCATTCCCTCCTGCATCCTGACAACAGCTGTTGTTTCCTGAGTTGTTAATTTTAGCCATTCTGACAGGAGTGGGGTGGTATCTCATTGTGTTTTTGATTTGTATTTCCCTGATGATGAGTGATGTTGAGCATTTTTTCACATATCTCTTAGCCATTTGTATGTCTTCTTTGAAGAAATGTTTGTTCGTGTCTTCTGCCCATTTCCTTTTTTTTTTTTTTTAATATTTATTATTTTGAGAGGTGGGAAGGGGCAGAGAGAGGGAGAGAGAGAATTCCTAGCAGGCTCTGTGCTATCAGCACTGAGCCCCATGTGGGACTTGATCCCATGACCCACGAGATCATGACCTGAGCCAAAATGAAGAGTCATACACTTAACCAACTGAGCCACCCAAGGTGCCCCTCTTCTGCCCATTTCTTAACTGGATTATTTATTTTTTTGGTGTTGAATTTGATAAGTTCTTTAGAGATTTTGGATACTAGCCCTTTATGTGATAGGTCATCTGCAAGTATCTTCTCCCATTCTGTAGGTTGCCTTTTAGTTTTGATTATTTCCTTCACTGTGCAGAAGCTTTTTACCTTGATGAAGTCCCAGTAGTTCATTTTTGCTTTTGTTTCCCTTGCCTCTGGAGACGTGTCTAGTAAGAAGGTGCTAGGGCCGAGATCAAGGAAGTTACTGCCTGTGTTCTCTTCTAGGATTTTGATGGTTTTCTGTCTCACATTTAGGTCATTCATCCGTTTTGAATTAATTTTTGTGAATGGTGTAAGAAAGTGGTCCAGTTTCATTCTTCTGCATGTCACTGTCCAGTTTTCCCAGCACCATTTTTTGAAGAGACTGTATTTTTCCCATTGGCTATTCTTTCTTACTTTGTTGAAGATGGGTTGATGAAATAATTGTGGGTCCATTTCTGGGTTCTCTATTCTGTTCCATTGATCTGTGTGTCTGTTTTTGTGCCAGTACCATACTGTCTCGATGACTACAGCTTTGTAATACAGCTTGAAATCCAGAATTGTGATGCCTCCTGTCTTGCTTTGCTTTTCAACATTACTTTGGCTATTTGGGGTCTTTTTTGCTTCCATACAAAGTTCAGAATTGTTTGTTCTTACTCTGTGAAAAATGCTGGTTTTATTTGATAGAGATTGCATTGAATGTGTATATTGCTTTGGGTGGTATTGACATTTTAACAATATTTGTTCTTCCAATATATGAGCATTGGTTAGTTGCACTTTTGCATAAGGCAATAGGAATTACCTGCCCTTATAACTGACATTTACCTATTCATTCATTCATTCATTCAACAAATGTTTATTTAGTATTTACTAAGAGCCAAGTAGGTGATCCTGCCCAAACTACATCCTGACTCCCTCTTCCCCTCACTCAGCTGCAATCATAGAGACTTATTCCCATCTCAAGGCCTTTCCACCTGTCTTCTGGCTGCCCGGAGTGCCCTCCTCTAGAACTTTCCAATACTCAGGTTTCCTTAATCTCACATCCTCAAAGGGACTAGCCTCCCATGCATCTGCTCTCAATCTCATTATCCTTTTCTTTGTGTAGAGCACATATTGTTATAAAAAATCAGCTTGTTTGTTTAGTTTATGGTCTATTTCTTCCTATTTGGATGTAAGCTACAGGAGGGCAGTATTGTTTTGTTCCCTGTGTAACCTGTGCACTTAGCATGGTGCCTAGCTCCTAGTAAGTGTTCTATAGGTACCTTTTGAATTAATGAATCAGCTGTGTTAGGCAACTAGGCACCTACCTGCTACTCTTCATGGAGAAGATGGGCTTTAAGTACATACTTGTAATGAATATACCTTACAAAACAGTGCCTATAGAAGTATGGTAACTTATAACAGGGGGAATTCATTGAGACCCTGGGTTCAGAGAAAGGCTCCTGAACGCGGTGAAGTTTAAGTGGAGTTGCAAAGGTCTTCACAACCTCTTTTACACACTACTCAGTATGTTCCAATTTTCTTGTGCTTTCTGCTACCCAGAAGCTCCTTCAGCTTTGACTCCTAGGACAAGACCTTTGATTATTGATGGGGTAAGTTCCATATAATGGACCCTTCTAGCTATTTTAAGACACTCAGTACTTTTTAATGTTTATTTTTTTTTGAGAGAGAGAGAGCCAGAGCATGAGTGGGGGAAGGGCAGAGAGAGAGGGAGACACCGAATCCAAAGCAGTCTCCAGGCTTTGAGCTGTCAACACAGAGCCCACGCAGGGCTCAAACTCGGGAACAGCGAGATCATGACCTGAACCGAAGTCAGACCCTTAACCGACTGAGCCACCCATTTCACTATAATGTTTATTAGTGGAATTCAGTGTTTCAGCTGTTTATTAATTCATTTAACTATCACAAGCATTAAGCTGATGCCACTACACACTTGACAGATCTTCCTTCATGTGTCTCCTCGTATACAGAGGCAGTTAATCTTCATGTTGTCTGCGATTGTTTATTCCACTACAACAGCACTGTTGTGTTAGGATTTAACTGAAGAGAGTTTTTCTCCCTTACATACCACAACATTGCCAGTGAAGGACTGTCTGGTACACATTTGTGGGTTGTTACTCTGATGATCTATTTTATTAAAGCATCCCTTTGGATATAATTACCTTGATTTTGCCCTTGATATCAAAAATGTCACTGCCACATGGTTGATAGAAAAATGTTTCATTGCTGGGAGCAGAGCCACATAAACACTCAATCACAGCTCTCCCTTTCTCTGTTTTATAACCCACCATAACCATAACTATCTCCCCATATATTTATTTCATTGCTGCAAAAATTGATGTTTGTTGATTCAGTGCCTAGTTAGGGCTCATTTCTAGTTGACTGAAAAGGTCTTTGTGTTTGGGGAATCAAGTTATAATTTTAGCCAGTTTCTCCATCACTTCAACAGAAAAATGGGTGCGTGACCAGAATGTACAATATGTAATTAGACTGGAAGATGGGACTCTGTTATTCCAAAGCTACAGTCAGGCACCAGAGGATGAGAATCGGAGGAGGAATGGCTATCTTCGGAGTCCTCTGTCTTCTAGCCTTCTTTCTCTGTTGTCTGTGTGACCTTGGACAAACCTCACCTCTCTATGCAGCCATATCTTCCTCTATGAAGCCACGAGGTTGGATTGGATTGTGTGTGGACTCCCTTCTGGGAGGCAGCCAGAAGATTTATTGACAAGGTGTGGAAATCTCTTGCTACGGAAAACAAACGTCTGTTTGGTAGAACTGCTGAGGGACTCAATGCAGGCGACTTTATGGCCTCTGGTTACCTCTTCTAGCTTTTAGCATCTTTGAAACCAGCTGGAGGGAAAGAGAGAGAGAATAGAAAATTGTGCTTACTGTGTAAACAGTTAATAATGCTATCAATTTCTACCTCATTGCCATATAATGGAGATAGGAATCTCATTATTCAGAGACATGCAAATGTAGCAATTCTAGTCTTTACATACAGCCTCTGAATCACCATGCTGCTCACACTATGTAATTGCTCTGTGAACTCAGGCACATAAAAAATGTCACCCTAATCACTGCCAGTCATGGCAATACTGAAGAAAGAGCCAGAATAATAGGTATTTGAAGAGGGACATGCTGAGGATTGCACTGTTGCAAGGCAAAAACAGGTTGCCAAACACAATGACCTCTGATTGGCTTTACAGAGCAACTAGCTGGAAACTGACACAGCTGTCCCCCAAATAGTGGCAAAGTTTGAAGGTGGCTCTGAGAGACTTATTTTAAAATTGAACTAGCAAGGTTAGAAATGAGGGCTGTCTGTGTCTTTGAAGAATGCTGTAAGATCTTGTCCTCAACTATATTACTTGCTTCCACTACACTAGCATCAGGGACTTTTGGGGCACCTGGGTCGCTCAGTCTGTTGAGTGTCCAACTCTTGGTTTTGGCTCAGGTCATGATCTCACTGTCATGGGATTGAGCTCCATGTCGGGGTCCACGCTGAGTGTGGAGTCTGCTTAAGATTCTCTCTCTCTCGGGGCACCTGGGTGGCTCAGTCGGTTAAGCATCTGACTTTGGCTCAGGTCATGATCTCATGGTCCGTGAGTCTGAGCCCTGCGTTGGACTCTGTGCTGACAACTCAGAGCCTGGAGTCTGCTTCGGATTTTGTGTCTCCCTCGTTCTCTGCCCCTCCCCTGCTCATACTCTCTCTCTCTCTCCCTCTAAATAAACAGTAAAAAAAAAAAAAAAAAAAAAGATTCTCTCTCTCTCTGTCCCTTTCCCCCACTGCATGCTCTCTCTCTAGAATAAAAAATAAACAAATTAAAAAGTAAAAAAAAAAAAAAAAAAAAAAAAGAAAGAGAGACTTTTAGGAGTTTCTTTGGTCTAGATATGTGCTGTCCAATATGGCAGCCACTAGCCACATGGCTATTGAGCACTTGAAATATAGCCAGTGCAACTGAGGCAAGCTGCAAATGTAAAATATATATTGGATTTCAAAAAATTATGGAAAAAAATGAATGTAAAATAGCTCCTTAATAATTTTATACTGGTTACATGCTAAAATAATAATACTTTGGGTATATTGAGT
>NC_064809.1:111759006-111796439 GCF_023721935.1 Panthera uncia | reverse complement strand
TCTTTCTTTCTTTCTTTCTTTCTTTCTTTCTTTCTTTCTTTCTTTCTCTTTATGAAGGTCAAGAAGTTAAGGATTTCTTTGGACCCTTCCAGCCCAACAGACAGAATACCTACGGAGTGATCAGCTGAGGTCATCATGTACGTTTTCTAAGACCCCTGGCTCCAGAGCATAAGTGGCATATAGAGGACACCTGAGCAAGGGCTTGTTCGCTAAGTTCCCGGATGCCTGTGAGGACATGTGCCCCAGATCATCATCCTCCATAAAAGCCCTAGACCCCAAGCAAAGACGACATTCATTCTTCTTTCTTTTCTGAGTCTCCCAGACATTCGTGCCCTCTGTATCTGCTCTCTCTCTTTAGGTCTTCAAAAAACTCTGCTCTCGCTTCCTGCTGGCTTACATTCAATTTCGATCCTGCATGCAGCCAAGGACCCCCCTTGGCTGGTCCTGTGGGACCCTCCCCCACCCCGCTCTGAGTCCTTGGACCCGGCCTGCTGGCATCAGTTCCAACCCCTTATTTCCATTGTCACACATTCCACTTCCCCCTGTGTCTCAAATCTCTCTGATTTTTTAATTGTGGTAAAATGTCCCTAATGTCAAATTTAGCATTTTAATTATTTTTAAGTGGACCATTCAGTGGCATACAATACATACACATCATCGGATAACCATTCCTAACATCTATTTCCAGAACTTTTTAACTGAAAAGAGTTTTAAAATGTTGGCCCTTATTATTATTATTATTATTATTATTATTATTATTATTTTGAGAGAGAGAGAGAGAGAGAAAGGAGAGAGCATAAGTGGGTGAAGGGCAAAGAGAGAGGCAGAGAGAGAATCCGAAGCAGGCTCCATGCCCGGTGCAGAGGCCGACAAGGAGCTGGATCCCACAGCTGTGAGATCATGACCTGAACTGTAAGCAACAGTGGGATGCCTCACCGACTGAGTCACCCAGGCACCCTGACCATTATTTTTATCATTACCTTCAATGTGGTATATGGGAAGAATCAGAGCTTGGTAGGCATGGACAAGTTTCCAACTTCTGATCCTCAGTGAATTCACCTATGATATTTAGATAGAGTTGTAGACAGCATAAATGAGGTGTCTAGAACTAGGCCAGGCTCTTTGCTCTTAATAGTTTATTTAGATCTAGTGTACATGAACATATAGAATCCAGTTTATTTTCTTTTTTTTAAGGTTTTTTAAAATTTTTAATTTTGAGAGAGAAAGAGAGAGAGCAGAAAGAGGGAGAGGGGCAAAGAGAGGAGAGAGAGAGAGATAGAGAGAGACAGAGAGAGAATCCAGGCAGGCTCCATGCTGTCATCACAGAGCCAGACATGGGGCTCGATCTCATAAACTGTGAAATCATGATCTGAGCTGAATCCAGCTGAAATCTGATGCTTAACCAACTGAGCCCCCCGGGCGCTCCAAATCTAGTTTATTTTCCAACACTTCTCCAGAAGGAAGATAGCTCGACTCCTATTTAACGTGAGATCTTAACGGCCCGGCTTCCGGAGACTGAACTTGATCTGCTCGCTACGTCCACTGGCTCCCTTGCTCTTTGGCTCCTTGTTTGGCTGGACCAGTGGGAAGCACCTGCGGGAAATCCTGAAGGTGGAAGGGAGAGAGGACAGGACGTATACTTCCTTGGTATCCTCCCTTTCATGTCTTAAGTGTTCTCTAAATATTCCTTTACTGAAGGTCACAGCTCCTGTCCTGCTGCCGCCAGTCTGTCGCATAGTTCTCCTTGAGTTCTGGTAACGGCTTCCTCCTCTTGCCCCTTTAGGCACTAGTCCAACTAGATCTGCGGGAACTCCTTCTGTTGCTAACAAAGGTGTGCTTTCCCATTTCTTACTGGTTTTCTCAACCTCTGACCATACCCATTTAAACATTTCCCTCCTTCAAAATATTTTCTAATTTTTTTTTAATGTTTATTTATTTCTGCGAGAGAGAGAGTGAGACAGAGCATGAGCCGAGGAGGGGCAGAGAGAGAGGAAGACACAGAATCTGAAGCAGGCTCCAGGCTTTGAGCTGTCAGCACAGAGCCCGACGCAGGCCTTCAACTCGTGAACCTCGAGATCATGACCTGAGCTGAAGTCGGAAGCCCAACCGACTGAGCCACCCAGGTGCCTCCAAAATGTTTTCAATTGCACTTTTTCTTTCTGGGCCCCTGATTGATACGTTCCTTTGTTTTGTTTTTGTTTTTTTGTTTTTTGTTTTTTTGGGTTTTTTTTGGTAACAAATCTTACTCAGAATTCTATTGTGCAAAAAAGATAAAAATGAAGCTGCCTCAGCTGATGCAAGGATGAATAATACAGGGCCTCAACTGCTTGCTTCTCCCCATCGACCGAGGTGACTTCTGAGAACTTAGGGTTTGGAGGGACACACTTAGAAAAACACTGGACTGAGAAAATCCAAGGAAATGCCAGCCCTGACCCATGTTTGGATGGCATCTCTCTACGAAACTCATGAAATAAATTCACCTGACCTCACACACACACACACACACTTGGGAAACATGTGAGAGCACAGCTTTAGATCCTGGTTCCATTTCTACAAGGCATCTGCACTGTCTCTCATAGTAGTCCATGTGCCTTACTTATTACGTTTGGTTAGCTGTTTCAGCGGGGGGGTCTACAGGTTGGTTTCTCAGTTTAAAGGCTGATAAGAATGATGATTTGGGGGTACCTGGGTGGCTCAGTTGGTGGTCTCTGACTCTTAATTTTGGCTCAGGTCACGATCTCACATTTTGTGAGTCCCAGCTCCGTGGTGTCAGGCTCTCTGCATGGATAGAGCTGAGCCTGCTTGGGATTTTCTCTCTTTGTCTCTCTCTGCCCCTCCCCTGCTCTCTCTCTCTCTCTCTCTCAAAAATATACAAATACATTTTTTTTTAAAGTGATTATTTGGATTTGGCCTAACATCAATTTCACTTTGATTTACTATTGAATTTTTTCTTCAAATACACAATGTAGAGAATATTCACAAGATTAAAAAAAAAAGAGTTATCCTAGCTTGCCACTGTTTGCTTAGTTCCCAGAATGTGTGGTTTTGGAAAACCCATGCAGAACGAGAAGTCTACCAGGTCAGAAATCCCAACCATAAACTTTGGATTGGATGAACCATCTCAGCACTCAAGAGTTCTGCCCTGTTATCATAAATGGGAATTTTTGTTGTGTCACCTCTACATGATCCCCTGGTTTGTTTCATTCTCCATGAACGTGTGGTTTAAATGCAATTGGCCATGGCCTATCACATATATATTAAGGGCGTCATTTTTATTACATCTTAAAATATAACTATTATTTTGGATCTTCCCTAAACCTGCCTCCAAAGAAATTCAGTGGTGACCTGATACTTTTTTTGAGGTTAATCAAGTCAACTAGAATATGGAAAAAACCAATAGAGACTTCTGGAGAATTCACGTATCTCCCACGCGTTAGAAGTCCTTGCCTTTGCCTCCCTCCTCATGATCCCCTCAAAGGCTAAAAGAAGCACCATTGATAGTAGGCTTCAATTGGTTCAGTGCTGCTAATATAATTTGTTAAAAGTGAACAATTCAGTTAAGTTAAAAAAAAATCTACTTGATGACAAATAGCTGTCTGGTAGTCCTGTGTCTATACCTTAGGATCTCTAAACTATTTTTGTCTTACATATACAAAGCCATCATCTGCATTTTGCTTATTGTGTTGTGAATTTTCATGGATTTGCTTTGCTTCTAATTGCAAATGAATTATTTGGTTGTCACATGTTAAATTGACAAGAAGAAAAATGTTCTAATTTACAGAGGGTCAGGAATAGGTTGTTTCCCAGAAACACTGGGAAATTTTCAAGAGTCAAGCAACATACATACATACTAAAGGAAAAGAAAAACAATGACCACATAGGATCAAAAGATTATTGAACTGCTCTCAAGATTGTTGGATTTGGACCATATCTTCACAAGTAGGAAGATACTAGCTTGAGGTACTTTGTAAGGGAGCCGTTATAATAATTGTATACCCTTCTATCTTAGTTTGCACTGCTGTAACAAAACTCTACGGAGCAGGTGTCAGAAATGTATCGCTCACCGTTCTGGAGGCTGGAAGTCTGAGATGAGGGTGCCAGCATGGTTGGCTGAGGGCCATCTTTTGACTGCAGACTTCTTGGATCTTCACATGGAGGAAAGGCCTAGAGAACTCTATGATTTCTTTCATAAGAACACTACTCTCATTCATGAGGGTTCCACCCTCATGACCTAATTACCTCTCAAAGGCCCTACCTACTAGTATCACCTTTGGGGGTTAGGATACATGTGAATTTTGGGTGGGGGCACAAACATTCAAACCATAGCCCCTTTCCTTTCTTTTTTCCTTCCTCCCTCCTTTCCTCCATCTCCCTTTCCTTCCTTCCTCCCTTCCTTCCTTCTCTCTTCCCTTCCTCCCTCCCTTCTTTCAATCTTTCCTCCTTTCCATCTTTCTTCCCTTCCTTCCCTCCTTCCTCAACAAATATTTATTGAGCACTGTTTAAATTATTGAGGATTCAGCAGTGAACAAGAGTCAAGGTCCTTATACTCAGGGAACTTACATTCTTTGGGGAGACATAAATAGACAAACAAGAAAAGTCAGAAATGATAGTTTTCTCTGCTATGCAGAGAAGTAAAATGGGTGATGGGATGGACTGGAGACCCATTAGAAGAGGTGATCCTTGAAGATATCTCTGAGGAGGTGACTTTTTTTTTTTTAAGCTTTCAATTTTTTTTTTTTTTTTTTTTTTTTTTTTTTTTTTTTTTTTAGTAATATCTACACACAGCACGGGGTTTGAACTTAGAACCTGAGATCAAGAGTCACATGCTCTTCTGACTGTGCCTGCCAGGTGCCCCTGAGGAAGTGACTTATAAGGTGCCACATGAATGCCGTAAAGTTAGCCATAAGATCTCAGGGAGCAACATTTCCTAAATCAGAACAGGTTGGCACAAAGGCAGGAATGACCTCTGTGCAATGGAAGAATAAAAGTTCAAAGTCTGGGGCATGGTAAACCAAGGGGAGAGTGTTATAAATGGAAGGCAGAGAAGTGGGCAGGACCAGATGGACAGGGTGCGTGAGCCAGGATAAAGTCTTTGGATTTTATTGTGATTGTAATTGGAAGCTTCAATGAAAAAGGACAGTGACATTATTTGATTTGCATTTTAAAAAGTTGTTCCTAGTTGCTCTGTAGTCTATGGATGATAGGGAAGTCAAAGTGAAAACAGGGAGACTGACCAGGAAACTCTTACAGTGGTCTCGACAGGAGATGAAGGTGCTAAGACTAGGGTGATAATGGAAAGAAGTGGCAGATTTAGGATTAGCTTTGGAGGTAGACCTGTTGGGATTTTCTTTCAGATGGATTGACTGGCGGAAGGGGAAGTGATAAGATAAAGAGAGAACTCAAACTCCAAGATTTTGGGTTTGATCCACCCAAGTTCCTAGTGGAAGTATATAGAGAGACAAGAAAACTGGCAGAGAAGCATTTTGATAATAAAAATGAAGCCGTTTTGTTTGGGCCATGTTAAGTTTGAGATGCTCATTAGACATCCAAGGAGAACTATGCAGATGGTTTGTTGTGGAGGTCTGGAAATCTGGAGAGAGGTCAGCACAGGAGATATAGACTCGGGGATCTTTGGGCAGACAGATGAAATTTAAAGCCAGGAGACTGGTTGAGATCACTTCTAGGCTCTGTGGGACAGATAAAAGGAGGGACCCTAGAACAGAGCAGGGACACTGTAACATTAAGTTATGCAGTAGAGAAGTCAAAGGAGTCTGGAAGGAACGGCCATCAAGGAGAAAAGCCAGAAAGTGGATTGTCAAGGAAGCCAAGAGAATAAAATGATTTGAGGAGAGAGTAGTCAATTGTTCTCAGTGTCAGTAACAAAGTCAAAGCAATAAACTTGTCTGTGGATTTGGCAACAGGTAGGTCATTAGCATTAACATGAGTAGTCTCATTGGAGTAGGTGAGAAGGAGGCTTGATTGGAGTGAGTTAGGAAGAAAATGCAAGGTAAGACAGTGAAACCACTATCGGTGTGATAGCCATTGTGGACAAAGACCAGAGAAGAGAAAGAAGGTGGGGAAAGGGTAGCAAGACTGCTGCCAGATCATGTTCAGTGACTCTCTGAGCTCTGTGGTATTTTAAGTTCATTTATTTATTTTGAGAGAGGGGGAGCACAGAGAGGTGCAGAGAGAGAGAATCCCAAGCAGGCTCCCAGCTGTGAGCACAGAGCCCAGAGCAGGACTTGGGGCTGGACTCAGGAACTGTGAGATCATGACCTGAGCCCAAATCGACAGTTGGATGCTCAACTGACTGGGCCACCCAGGTGCCCCCGAGTTCTGTGGCTATTAATGTAAAATGAGCACGATAGCCCCTGTGGTACATATGTGTGCACCTCTAACAACATTCAGCTCCTCCTGTGCAGCACACAGTAGATGGGTAGTTGGGTTTGGGTTCTGCTAGATGAAAACAGTGGAGGAAGTAGAGGGAGGTGAAGGTGTTAAGTATATTCATAAGGGGGTGGGGGTGGCTATGAAGCTGGATCGTGGCTTTAAGTTAGGTTTTGGTGGAAATGAGGATGCTAGGGAAATGATTGATAGTAAGAAAGTGAGAGGAGCCAATGGAGTGAAGATCTTGATGGAGTCAAAGAATTAATGGAATATTAATGTAAGAGAGGTGAATAGATAGGGGTTAGTGGCCAGAGAGAGTAAGCAGTTATGTGTGGGGAGATGCTAAATTAGTGAAGATTATTCTTACATTATTATGTCTCACCCAGTGTTTATTTACTTTTGAGCAATTACATTCTCTAGTGTATTATTCCAGTCAGATCATAAGCTGCAGGGGAGCACACAAACTTTTGAATAATCCACCTAGCTGAGCAGATGAGTCTCTTATATTATTATTATATTAATTACATAATAATTATATTATTATTATATTAATTATATATCATTATTATATTAACTACATATTATAATATTATTATATTCCACAGGAGGGGCACCTGTCTGGTTCAGTCAGAATAGTGTAAGACTCTTGATCTCTGAGCTGTGAGTTCAAGCGCCACGTTAGGTATAGAGATTACTAAAAAAAAAAAAAAAAAAAAAAAAAAAGATTCTGCAGAATTCCAGTGTAGAAGGCCTTAGCATGTGACATTAACAAACAGCTTTAAACTAAATAAACTTTTGAAAAATAAACAAAAAAGAGAAACAAATGTCACTTAAAAAAAAGAAACTTGTTGGGAATGCAAGCTGGTGCAGCCACTCTGGAAAACAGTATGGAGGTTCCTCAAAAAACTAAAAATACAACTACCCTATGACCCAACAATTGCACTACTTGGCATTTATCCATGGGATACAGGTGTGCTGTTTTGAAGGGACACGTACACCCCCATGTTTATAGCAGCACTATCAACAATAGCCAAAGTATGGAAAGAGCCCAAATGTACATCGATGGATGAATCGATAAAGAAGATGTGGTGTATGTACACACACACACACACACACACACACACACACACACACACAATGGCCTATTACTCGGCAATCAAAAAGAATGAAATCTTGCCATTTGCAACTATGTGGATGGAACTGGAGGGTATTATGCTAAGTGAAATTAGTCAGTCAGAGAAAGACAAAAATCCTATGACTCCACTCATATGAGGACTTTAAGAGAAAAAACAGATCAACATAAGGGAAGGGAAACAAAAATAATATAAAAACAGGGAGGGGGACAAAACAGAAGAGACTCATAAGTATGGAGAACAAACTGAGGGTTACTGGAGGGGTTGTGGGATGGGGGATGGGCTAAATGGGTAAGGGGCACTAAGGAATCTACTCCTGAAATCATTGTTGCATTATATGCTAAGTAATTTGGATGTAAATTTTAAAAAAGAAAAAAGAAAATTAAAAAAAAAAGAAAAAGGGTTAAATAAGAAAAAACAAAAAAAATATGTTGATTTCACAACTACAAAAAACACTTGTTTCCTTTCTCTACTTACAACCCTTTTATTTTTTTAAGATTTTTTTATTTTTATTTTTAAGTAATCTCAACACCCAGCATGGGACTTGAACCCACAACCCTGAGATCAAGAGTCACACACTCTACTGAATGTATCAGTCAGGAACCCCTACTTCTAACACTTCCAACACCCAATGTGCGGGGTTTTATTCCACACCAGGTAATTTGCCAATTCTCTGGATAGCAGCTGGGTGTCTGTTGGGAAAATGAATAAAATTTTACACCACAAGATGGCCGATGGGACTAAAACAAGCTCTGGTCTCTAGTTTAGAGACCCCTCTTCCGGGTTCTTTTTGCCCTGTTTGCCGCGCGAGTGAAAACCCATCACAGATATGGAAGCTGACAACTATAAATTACCCTTCCCCCCTTCATTCGGGGCTCAGATCTTGGAGAAACAGTCTTCTCTGAGACCGCTGGTGCTAAATAAATCTCCGATCCACCAAGATCTCCGAGTGCCGCTTGGTTTTTCCGCCAGCGTTCCGGCCTGGTTCTGTAACATGTCCTACAATTTAATTCAATTCTGATACAAACTACCTGGAGCCAGTGCAGACCCTCCAGGTTCAGGGCTCAGTCCACAAGATTGCCCCCACTTCAGACACCAGTCACAAGGTTCAGGTTGTCACCTTTACTTTGGACCAGTTGGCTATAAATTGGAGGTTCCCACAACACCCTCCTCAGGTTTGATAATTTGCTATAACAGCTCAAAGATCTCAGGGAAACTCTTTACTTACCATTACTGATTTATTATAAAAGATGCAACTCAGGAACAGCCAAATAGAAGGGATTCGTAGGGCAAGCTATGGGGGAAGGGGGAGGGGTTCCCTCTTCTCTGGGCATATCATTCTTCTAGTACCTTGGTGTGTTGGCTAACCTGGAAGCTCTCCTGGGTTTAGGATCTTTATAGAGGTTCTATTACATAGCTATGGTTGATTAAATCAATGACCATTAGTGATTAACTCTTTCAGTCCCTCTTCCCTACAGGAGGTGGGGGGGGATGGGGGGCCTCAAAAATTGCAACCTTCTAATCATGCCTTGACCTTTCTGGAGATTAGCTCCTATGAGAAAGCTATCTAGGGACCCCCAACCACCAGTCATCCCATTAGCACACAAAAAGACACTCAAGGGGCACCTGGGTGGCTCAGACCCTTGAGCATTCAACTCTTAATTCAGCTCAGGTCATGATTCCGTGGTCCTGGGATTGGGCCCTGTGTTGGGCTCTGAGCTGAGCAGACTCAGTGTTCCATGCTGATTCATTCATTCATTCTCTCTCTCTCCCTCTGCACCTCTCCCCTGCTGGCTCTTGCTTTCTTTCAAGGGTCTTAGAAGCTTTGGTGTCAGGAAGTAGGGTCAAAGATTAAATATTAGAACAAAAGATGCTTCTAGCATCCTGCCAGTCAGGAAATTACAAGGGTCTTACAAACTCTGTGTCAGGATCTTGGTACAGAGACCAAGTATATATTTATTATGCCACATAGTTTTATCACCCTATGTTGGTCAAAGTATTTCCCATGTTGTCTGAAAATAAAGCACCCTGTGTCTGGAAAGATGGAAAAGTGTGTGCTTTGCTATGTTTGTCTGGAAATATTTAAGTGCAATAATCAATAGTGATTAATAATGTATTAGTTTTAGGTGTGACTATTTTGTTGCACTATAGACACACACACTAAAACACAGAACATGTTTGGAATAGAAACATATTATATCATATGCTTTACACTTTAGAAAAAACACTTACATTAACTCATTTGAAAAATAGTATTTGCTGCATCTTTTCAAACAATCTGGAAGTACTTTCCAAAAAGCACTCCATTCATTGCTTGGGTAGGCAAGGTCAATTGCATTACTCCTTCTTTTCCTATTTAAATAATATTAAAGTTTTCTCTTCTTCTCAGGGTAAAACTTCTGAACCTCTTAGCTTGTGAATATTAGCAGAATGGTAGGACTCTGGAGCTGTGATTGTTGAGTTTAAATGATGACATGGTGCCTGGAAGTGAATTTGAAGTCCACGTCCTTGTTTTGGCACACTGTTTATCTGTGACCTTATTATTTTTTCTTTATGAAACATACGCATTAATGTTGACTCAACTCATATACCTATTATTCGAATAGGACTTAAAATTCCTTAGGAGAATGGGCCACACATGTGCTTTAGAAAGACAAAGTGTATCATGTTAGCGACATCAGTCCATTAAATGTTGTTGTTATGGTCCAGAAAGGAGAACCCTAAACTTCTCTTGCCAACTCAAATTCCAGTTTCTTCCTATCCTTTCTTCTGATTCTATACTTTCTCTTTGGCTGAAATTGGAAGCAAAAAGGGAGTAGAGAAAGGAAAGCAGGGGTTGAAGAAGAGGAGGAAAGCCCAACAGACAGGTTAATCCTGTCTGCGATTCTCTGCTTTCACCCAGGGGCTAAGCTCTTCCAGCAGAAATGAAGATGCAGTCCAGGCTCGGCCGAGACCAGGGTCACGTTGACAAATGTGACGAAGCAGCCTGAGTTTTGGTCGCAGGTGCGCACCCCGCAACCCCTCCACCCGCCGAGGTCTGGGACCACCCCAGGCCGCGCGGCCCAGGTCTCTCCATCCACCTCCCGGCGGGCACGCGGTCGGCGCGCGGGCACGGCCTCTGACGGAGCGCGGGCGTGCGCTCGGCGGCCGCAGCGTCCCCTTGCCCGCCGGAAGGAGCGGCGGCGCCAGCGTCCTGCCGCCTGTCCGTCACGCAGCCGCCCACGCCGCCGTCGCTTCGGATTGGTCGCAGGCCGGGCCGGGCCCCTTAGGGCCCCGCCCCCCGCGGATGGACAGGCCGGGAGGGCGTGGCGCGACGGGCGGGTCCGCCCAGCTGTCAGTTACGGGGGCGGCCCGGCCGGCGGGCGGGCGCTCGCTGGCTACCTCGTCTCTCGCTCGCGCGCGCTCCCTCTCGCCGCCTGTGGGGAAGTCGGGGCCGCCCGAGCGGCTGCCGCCACCGCCTCGCCCCGACCTCCTCCCCGGTCCCTTCCCGGCTCAGTCTCTCCCGCCCGCGCACCCCCGAGTAGTGAGTGGTCCCGCGTAAGGTCCGGAGAGTCACCGCGGCGGCCCGGGTGGTGTTTAAACCATGTTTAGGAGGATTTTGCAGAGGGTAAGAGAGTGAAACCGTCTTTCCGGCAGCACGTGAGCGGGAGAGCCCGAGTCCGGGGCTGCGGGCGCCGCCGCCGAGCTGAGGAGCCCAGGCGGCGGCGTGGACGCCCCTCCTCAGCGCGGGCTCCTTCCTTCTGTAGGCCCCGCAGCCCCGGGAGGCGGTGAGGCCTCGGCCGTCCTCTCGGGGGGCGGGCCGCCGGGCCGGGGGGCACGGGGGGGGCGGCGGCGGCGGGGCGGCAGGCCGGAGCCCGGGCCGGCGCCGAGTCCCCGGCGGCCCCGCGCGCCCAGGCCCGGCGCCGCGCTCCCGCGCGGGGCTGTCAGTGCGACGGGCGGCGGGGCGGGAGGGTGTGGTGCCGGCGCGTTCCTTCCAGCTCCGGGAATGGCAACGCAAAGGGAGTTAGTGCGTCCAGACGGGTGGAGAGCGCCCCGTGGGAGATCGCGGGAGGCTTGCTCAGCCTCTGCATCCTTCGCGCCCACCGCGCCCCCCAACTTTGCACGCACCTGCCACTCTCGGCTGGACAGTATTGCAGGGTAATGTGGTTAAACCCGGCCTAGCTCGGGCCCAATCGTGGTACCGACACTTACTGGCAAAGTCAGCTGAGGAAGAAGATATTACTCACTCTTGGAACCCCCCCCCCAACCCCCAGTTAAAAATGCGTTTCCCCCTCTCAGCCCAGGACCCTTTTTGAGCTCTCCAAGAATAAATTCGCAGTAAGCCTTATCCAGTGATATACGCATACTCCTTCACTTCTGCCAGTGCTACTATCCCTATTGGAAATCTGGGGGAAAAAACAACAACAACAAAAAACCCTTAAGATATAAAAAATAAGAACATTGGAAAGCTGTAGGTGTGTTGTTTAGAAATCAGTTCCTGGAATAATAATAGGGCATATTTTCCTACAAGAGTTACTGTACTCAAGTTTTTGTTTTGGATAGCTTTTTTTTTTTTTTTTTTGAAAGTGATGGGGGTGTGCAACAAAATGTAAATGATTGAAAAGTTGGGGCCAAACTCATTAGATGGTTGCTGGGGAAGTAGCCTCACTAGTTCAAAGGACAAAAGAAATTAGTGCGTTTGTAGTATTCAGCCAAGGAATGTGCCAAAGACAGTTGAGTCATCCACTATATGGAAAGGGAGTGTTCCTGGCTCCTGCATAGCTTTGTGAAATGTTCAAGTCGTGTGAAACTTGGTCATCCGTCAGG
The DNA here is from genome assembly GCF_023721935.1 of Panthera uncia. NCBI lineage: Eukaryota > Metazoa > Chordata > Mammalia > Carnivora > Felidae > Panthera > Panthera uncia. The sequence continues at coordinate 111,784,113 of NC_064809.1, read as the reverse complement.
GGGAGAAATAGTTAACTTTTGAATCTACCACCCCGTGTTGACATTTGATGATTTTCTGCAGTGGTTTTGTCAGAGTCTTTTAAAATCTTGATAAGCCGATGATTTTGGCAGTAGCAAGGGCATGCCCTTTACCCTTGCCGTCAGTTCCTGTGTTCCATAGTAAAGACATCTGTGCATGATTTGCTTGTAGTACTTGGAGATTTTTCTTTTATGGGACCTGGAGGAACGGATTAGCTCATGCTTCAGATTGTGTTTCTGTCGTAGTTCCACATCTGAAAATTAGTTTGCTTATGGTCTGCTTTAAAGTTTATAAATAAAACAAAGTGTTTACTGACTTACCAGCAGCTTCTGGTAGGGTTGCCTGGCTGGCTCAGTCCGGGGAGCATGCGACTCTTGAGCCTGGGTTCAAGTTGTGAGTTCGAGCCCCATGTTGGGTGTAAAGATTACTTAAAAAAAAAAAAAAAGATTAATTTAAAAAAAAGTATTCTGGCATTTATAGATTCATTTTCAGAAATATGGAATACTTTCTAGTACTCTTGGTTTAATGTTGTTAAGCATTACCATCATATTAGGACTATTTTTATATAAAGACCACGTGTTGATACATACACATCAACTGTGACCGAAGTTTTAATTAAAACTGCAAAATTGGAATTTATTCTGGTTATTACTGAGATGTGGTATAGAATCATCACATATGACTTAAGTCAGTTGAAGACTGACTTTCTTAACCAACGCGTTATTGACATTTGTGACTGGATAATTCTTTGTTGTGGGGGGCTGTCCTTTGAATTCTGAGATGTTTAGCAGGATCCCTGGCTTCTCCTCACTTCAGACCAGTAGCACCCCCATTCCCTTTCCCCTCGTGACAACCAAAAATATCTCTGTACGTTACCATATTCCCCTACGGACAAAATTGCCCTTGATTGAGAACCACTGTGTTAAATATGTATACTCTTTTATACGTATAAAATTTGAATTGTTTCTCAGTTACTTTTTGTTCCCTGTGTATTTATTGAGTGTCAGTAAATGTCAGACATATGCAAGGGGCTGGGAAACACTTGATAAATGGGTCCTCCCTTTAAAACTCACAGCCAGATAGAGGATGTCGACCATTTAAAAGTAATTACAGAGTGCCCTGGGTGCCACTCTGGGTCAGGGTGTTGGGACCATCAGGAAAACTTCTGGTAGGAGGGCATAGTCCTACAGTATATACTTTATTGACTCCACAGGTGGTATTCACTAACGAGTATAACTAGAATCTTTAAATTATGTAACATGGCAACCATTTTATTTTACCCCACCCTGATAATCTTATTTCTCGGCGGAGGTGATAAGATATTAAGATGAAAGTTGCTAATTTAGGGATTTGTTTGAAATGGTCTCCATGCTTTAACATTCTCTTTTTGGATGACCTTTTCATTTTAACTGCTGTTATTTTCTTCTGAATAGTGTCCTTTAAAAAGCATTTTTAAAGAAGAAACAGACAATGTGCTTGCAGTCAGTTGTAACTCTGAGTCACTGAACATCACCAATAAGGTCCCAGGGTACTTTACAGAAAATGTTTCTGTTTTCTTCTTCCTTTTTTTTTTTTTTTTGTTTCCATTAGCTTACTATAAGTTGTCTTTCTGAGGCTTGAAAGGGTCTGATTTAGAAAAAAAATTCTTTTTATGGTTGCTTCAACATGTATGTATTGACTATTTCGCTTAATGGTCCTTTGAAGAGAAATACGAATTTAAAGTGCTTGATGACCATGGGGCGTCTGGCTGGTTTAATTGGTGGAATATGCAATTCTTCATCTTGGGGTTGTAGGTTTGAGCTCCACGTTGGGTATAGAGATTCCTTAAAAATAAAATCTTAAAAAAAATAATAAAGTGCTTGATGACCAGACAGATAGATGATCAGCATTTAGTACTTTAGGCAGTATGTAAACTTCGTTGCTATTTCTTTCTTAAGGAATTTACAGTGGTTTAATTAGAGTATTAGATTTCCTTTCGCTGGTATATGCCAATAACATTGCTAAAGAAAAAAATGGACTTAAGTATTCTAGAATTGTAGAAATAAAAGGCTTTTTTTATGGTCAGCAGGTCTATTTGATTTAAAAAATGAGGAAGTATAAACAGATTAAGTGATTTATCTAAGGGCAACACGGTTAGTAGATGTCAAAACTGAGCCAAGAGCCAGATTTTCCCAACTCAATCCATTTCTCTTTCTCTGGTACCTTGTTGCCCTTTCCACTACTACTCAATTGATATGGTTAGCACTCTGCTAATCACAGTGGAAGATATTGGGAAAATATGAGACATAACTTCTTCCTCAAGGATATGATTAAGTGCCAGAGAAATTGGTACAGACAACGAAGGCTGTAGTGGTACAAAAGAGGAAAGATCAGAATGATCCTGTGTGAGTGGGTAGTCTCCTTGGAGAAAATGAGCATGAGGTGGGGTTTTGAAGAATGTGTGTGTGTGTAGGAGAGGTCTTAGGAAGGTTTCTTTTTCGGAAGGAGTTACAGTATAAGTAAAGATGCAGAGATGGGAATGAGTTCGTTCTTCCTGCCTTCCTCCTTCCTTTACATATTACTTTTCAGTAAGCAGATATTTGTAACACTTGGCTATGTGCTAGAAACTGGGGATAAAACAGTGAATAAGATACAGTCCTTACACTCAAGTAGCTTACACCAAGTGACTTTTAGAAGAGATCTGTTTACAGCACAGAGAAATTGAGAGAAATTTACAAAGATAGTGTGACACCCCATTGTGGAGATTCTTGATCTTCTAGCTCATCCCTGTTCAATGCAAATGTGAATTTCATATGTAATTTGAAGTTTCTAGTAGCCACATTTAAAGTAAGAAGAGGTGAAAAAAAAATAAAGTAAAAAGAGGTGAAATTAATTTTTAAAACATATTTCTTTTGACCATGTATCTAAAATATTCAATATAAAAATTATGATATATCTTACATTCTCTCTCTCTCTGTTTTTTAACTAGGTATCTGAAATCTGGTGTGTATTTTGTACTAACAGCATATCTCAATTTGTACTAATCATATTTCAATTATTCTATAGCCCTGTGTATTGGGTGATGCCGTTTTAGTTGAATGCATATTTAACTTTTAACTTTTTATTTGGAACTAGTTTCAAACTTACAAAAAGTTGCAAGAATAAAATAATAGGAACAAGGAACAGCTTTTAAAAATTTTTTTTTTCAAGTTTATTTATTTATTTTGAGACAGAGAGAGAGAAAGGACAGAGGAGGGGCAGAGAGAGAGGGAGAGAGAGTGAATCCCAAGCAGGCTTTCAGATGTGGGGCTTGAACTCACAAACTGTGAGATCATGACCTGGGCTGAGATTAAGAGTCAGATGTTTAACCTACTGAGCACCTAGGTGCCACTACAAGGAACATTTTTCTCACTTTCTTCTCTCTTCTTTTTCTGTGTCTTTTTTTTTTTTTTTTCTTCTTCTCTGACTCATTTGAGGATCAATTATGGTCTTTTACCTCTGAATACTTCAATGAAGAATAGGAGTATTTATTTACATAGCCACTGTATAGCTGCCAACTTTATAAATATACTTTGGTTCAGTTACTATCTATAATTCCAGTTTTGTCAGTTGATCTGGTATGTCCTTTGTAACATTTTGCCCTCACCAGTTTAGGGTCCAGTTAGGATTAGGTATTATATTTAGTTGTCATATTGCTATAGTCTCTTTTTATCTGGAACATTTCCACGGCATTTGTTTGTATTTATGAAGAGTACAGATCCCCTCCTGCTTTTTTCCCCCTACACTGTTCTTCATGTTATGTTTATGTGATATTTTCTTGTGATTAGATTGAGATTATGCATTCTTGGCCAGGATGTTGCCTAGAAGATGTTGCCTCACATCTGGAGACCCAGGGTGTCTTTCTGTCCTTCGTAGGTGCTGTTAGATTTGATTACCTTGTCAAAGGTCAAGGTGTAGCCCATTTTTGACTGTATAATACTATTCTTTCTTCTTTTGCCATTAGATGCCTTAGTAGACATCTACTTATAAGACCCTGCAAATATCTTGCTCCTTATCAAAAATTTCCCTTAAATTTAGCATCCATTGTTCATTCTTTGTTGTTCATTGCCTATCTAGTCTTCACCATAATGACTGCAAAATGATGATTTTCCCACTCCAGCATTCCCTTCTCCTTCACCAATTGGTCATTGGGTTTCCCGTTCCTCCTTCCCTCTCTCCCTCCCTCTCCATTTCCTTTCTGTCAGCTTCCTTTTTTCTTTACTAATTTCAGTTTTTAAAAATGGTTTATAACTCATCACTGTTCTTAATTATTTTGGTGCTCTAATTGTGTCAGATTTGAACAGTGGGAGCCCATTAGGGTGGCCCTGTGTCCTTTTGACATTCTCCAATAATTTTTTTTTAACCTCTTCGCTACTTTTTGGTATAACAGTGTATTCTAAGCTCATCCATTACTCTTTCCTAGCCCTGAAAATAGCCAATTCTCTGAGGAGCTCTGTTTCTTTTAGTGGGGATCCAGATCTGGGGTAACTTTTCTTCTTGTTTATTTCAGCAGACAAATCTGACATTTTGAACTTTATTCTGTAGGCATTATGAAATCAATAAGATTTTATTAAGCAGGGGTGCCTGGCTGGCTCAGTTGTAAGAGAATGCAATACTTGGTCTTGGGGTTGTGTGTTCGAGCCCATATTGGGTGTAGAGATTACAAAAATAAAATCTAAAAAAAAAAAAAAGGTTTTATTAAGCAGTGAAATATATCTGGTATGCAAGACAGGCAAAATTTTCCTCTACCTTCTTAGGGTGTGTCTGGCTGGGCCTAAGAATTTAACTGACATAAGGCAGACTAACAGGAGAAAAGCATGCAAGTTTTATTAAAATTTTACATGTATATGAGAAGCTTCACAAGAGTATGAGGACCCAAAGAAGTGACCAGACCAGGTGTTTATACCTTGTAGACAAAGAAACAATACGTTTGTGAAGAACTGACAAGACAGTGGGTTTGGGTTAGGGGTAGTAAGTGGTGAAGAAGTAGCCAAGAAGATAAAGGTTAGTTTAAGAGGTTTGTTTATGCAGATTTCTCAGTTCCAAATTCTCTGTGTCTACTGATGAGAAAATCTTTTTTCCTCCTGGTACAGCGAGGGTGCCTCTCACATGAGAGTTTTATCTCTTGCTTTCAAAAAGAAAAAAGAGGGTCAGAGTGTTCTTATACCTGCTGTTGTAGTGCCTTTAATTAAAGATAATCAATATGCTAACCGGGCATATTTTGGAATGACATTCTGGCTTTCTTCAGGCACAGAGTTGGGAGTTAAAAAGTTTGTGGAATGAGTATGAAAGGAATGTTTTAAGGAAGAGTAATTTGTCAGTGTTGCATGTGATGGATTAAAACCATAGGAGAGTATAGGTAGAGATGAGATAGGAGAGATTTTGATATTTTAGGCGCTCAGAAATTATAATTTACATTAGAATGACGACAGTGTGTGCAGGAAAAGGTAATGTATAAGGAAGACCTTTTGAACATATCTCTTCCTCACATGCGTAGTATGGGCCCACTGTGTGTTGTGGACACACTGATGAGTAAAAGACATAAACCCCCGTGGAGCTTGGTGTAAGAGAAACTGTTCAAAAATCCCATAGCTATATGGTCATGTGGGTGAGTCTTAGGAAGGAAAAGCACAGGGAGCCCCAAGAGCATACAGCAAGAGGGACCTGATCTAAACTAAGATGTTAGGGAAGGCTTCCTAGATTGGTTACACACTTAAGTTTGATGCAGTTACTACTAATTTATGAAACACATTTTAAAAAGTGGTATTATTTTCTCTCTGTGGAGATTTATTTTTAGTGTGTTAAGAATAGCGATTGAGATACAAAAGAACCAGGGCTCGAACTAAGTTTTCTCTTCTTATCCTGGTGGTCTTTTGCTTGAGCTAAAGAGAGAGTATAATTAGTGGTTAACAGTCTGAACTCTTGAGCCAGACTGTCTAGGGTGATATTGTTTCCTAGTTACTAGCTGAGTAGCTTTGGGCAAGTTACTTGATTTCTCTGTCTCCTTAATAATAATAGTACCTGTCTCATAGGGTTGTTGTGAGGGGGTACTGAATTAATACACGTAAACGTCTCTGACAGTACCTGGCACAGAGTAACTACCTCTCTATAAATGTTAGCTATTGCTGATGTTGGTATTTTGTTACTATATACTCCAGGTTTCTTCAAGGAACACTTTTCTTATCAATCTCCTTGTGTATGTGTGTGTGTACATGTGTGTACAGTCATTCATCATACTATTGGGCATTTATTCTGCGCAAATTGCTGGGCTTGGGGATAAAAAACTCTTGCGGAGTTTTAATGAGGGAGACAGATACTTAAATAATTACAAAGTAATTTGGAAGATGTTGGGGCACCTGGGTGGCTCAGTTGGTTAAGCCTCCAACCCTCAGTTTAGGCTCAGGTCATGATCTCACAGTTTGTGAGTTCGAGCCCCACATTGGGCTCTGGGCTGACAGTGCAGAGCCTCCTTGGGATTCTCTCTGTCTCTCTCTGTCTCTCTGTCTCTCTCTGTCTCTCTGTTTCTCTCTTCCTCTCTCTCTCTCCCTGACCTTCCCTGCTCATGTGCGCTCTCCCTCTTTGAAAATAAATAAATAAAAACTAAAAAAACCCACAATGTAATGTGCTAAGTGTTAATAGATACACAGAGGAAGAGTTTGTGAGCACAAAAGAAAGAGTAATTCTGTGAGGGGAGGGGTAGGTGGAGACTGTTGAAGGCCTTACGGACACTGGCAGTGACAGGCCAAGAGGAGCAAGGGAGAGGAGCCATCTTTAGAGATGGGGGCCAAGCAAACACAAGAGCATGAAATAGCGAGCACAGCATTAGGGGAATTGTGAACATTTCTGTATGTGGATGGGGGTAGTTATAAGAGATGAGACTGGAAAGTTTTGGTCTATATACCATAGGCGATAAGGAGCCTTGGAATTTTTTAAATGATGAAATCTGTAATAAGGAAAACCCTCCAAAAATATTTTTTCCAGGTAATCTTTATAAAAAGTAAATTGGGTAAACCACTCTTTTGTCTAAAATCTGTTGGTGACTAATCACTGCCCACAGGAGATGTCCAAACTTTTTACTTTGGCACACAAAGCCCATAATGCTCTGGTCCCTTTATAGGATTTCAGGCTCATCTCCATCTACTGCACATGCTCTGCCCCTGCCTTTCTCACCAGTTGTGTTTCCCACCAGTTGTGTTTACCCTGTTCTCTCATCCCTTCATACCTCTGTAGAAGTGCTTCGTTCTGCTCACAGTGTCCTACCATCACTTGTAGGCATTGCTCAGTTCAGATGACACTGGGACTTACTTGCCTGCTTTTTTTTTTTTTTCCCCTACTCTTCTCCCAAAACATCCCATACTAATTAGGAGAACAAGCTTTTGGTATTAGACTGTCATTTAAGGTCTGGACTCCTCCACTCATGAGGGTGAGATCTTGCACAAAATTTCAGGCTCTCTGAGACCCAGTTGCTTTATCTGTAAATGGAGGATTTTATATACCTCAAGTGTTGTGGAAGGATTAAATGCAATAATGTTCATGAAGCACTCACTACAGGATCTAGCATTCAGTACACATTTAGTATTTAAGAGCTATTATACTTCAGGTCTCTAGAAAAATTTTTATGTTGTTTTTGTAATTTGTTTACTTGACTATTTGTCTACTAGACTTGAGCTCTCTTATGGTGGGGATTTTGTTTTCTTTTTTAGTGGGTAGGCTCTAAGTTAGTGTTTGATGCTTGGTGGTTTTTCACTAACATACTCTGACTACTTGGTGGCTGTGTAGAGAGGATGGCTCCATTAGGGGAGAGACTGGCTAGAGAATAATAACTTTTTATTCCTAAAATTGCTGCACATTAGAATCATTTGGAATTCTTATCCAAATTCTTCCATTGAAACAGAATTTCTGGATCTCTAGTTTTCAGTTCAGGAGATGGTTAAAGCTTGAATTTAGCCAATGGCTTTGGGGATAGAGAAAGAATAGAATGATTTTCAAGAAAATTAAGGCGTAAAATTGATAGGGTTTTTGGACTTGTGAGTAGTTTGGGTAACTGAGAGGATGATGGAATGGACTAAGGTAAAGAGTAGAGGAGGAAGAAGAGCAGGTTTGGGGAGGAAGATGAATGTGAACTAGAGGTGTGGCCATCCCAGTGGAGATGTTCACGAGGCAGGTGGAAATATAGGTCCAACACACAGGAGACAAGTGGAGGCAAGTATTAGATACGTACAGATGTTGTAGAGAAGTCAAGTCAAATAAGGACAGAGAAGTGTCCACTGAATGGAACAGTTGAGTCATACCTAGTTCAGTTTCGGGAGAGTCATAGGGATAAATTGGGAAGTAAGGAAGTAGAAGCAGGGAGCACAGATTACTTCCTGAGGAATATAGAGTAGAGGAAGCAGAAACTAATTTAATATTAAATGCATGAATGAAATTTGTCATCCTTAGACCACGTTCTAATAAATGATTTTTATCTTATTTTAAAGTTTAAAAAAAATTTTTTTTAATGTTTATTTTTGAGACAGAGAGAGACAGAGCATGAACAGGGGAGGGGCAGAGAGAGAGGGAGACACAGAATCTGAAGCAGGATCCGGGCTCTGAGCTGTCAGCACAGAGCCCGACGCAGGGCTTGAACTCACAGACCGTGAGATCATGACCTGAGCCGAAGTCGGATGCTTAACCGACTGAGCCACCCAGGGACCCCTGTTTTTTTTTTTTTTTAGAGAGAGAGAGAGAGAGAGAGAGAGAGAGAGAGAGAGAGAGAGAAAGCACAAGTGGGGGAAGGGGCAGAGAGAGAGGAAGAGCAAGAGAATCCGAAGCAGGCTCCACACACCCTGCCAGCGTGGAGCCCGATGTGTGGCTTGAATCCATGAACTGTGAGATCATGACCCAAGTTGCTTAACCAACTGACCCACCCAGGTACCCCTAATGATTTTTATTTTCAAGAATTATAAACTTCAAATCAGTTTAAGTTGAAAGGGGGATTTATTGTAAAATTTCAAAGTGATCCATGAATAAGAATTGCTATACAGTTGGGTCTGAAGAGAATGGTGTCAGGGACAGAGGGAGTTTTTCTCTTTGTCTCACTCTTTCGTGGACCACTGGCATCATTGTGTCTCTGTGTCCATCCTCCTCATTGCTGCCTACTCAGTATGCTCAAGACCCCAAATGGTCATCTTGACCACATAGTTCTACTTACTTTTCACCTTAGTTTTGTGTAGCCAACTGACTCAGTGTCTCAATTCCCAAAATCCGAGAGAAGACTAAAATGTCCTCAGCATCTTTTCTTGTTGGGTTGTGCATAGGTCTCTGGCTGGCCAAAGGTGTTCATTGATGGTTTAGTCAACTGAGGCTGGAAGTGGAGTTGGTCATATGATACTTAGGACTGTTCCTTTCTAAGAGTGGTATCATGAAACACACATTTTGCATATCATTCTTCTAGAAATAAGCTTTACCATGGCTCTGAAATAGTGATAATAGTTATGATTAAGTTCATTTAGTTCTAGGAATAAAGGATCCATCAGCTTAGCTCAAAAATAGCATAGTAGTGGTTATAAGGATGCACTTGGCAATAAGATGGAATTTCATAGAATTTCAAAACCAAACATTTAATATGGTGCTGAGCCTCTCAGACACTTTTACTGGAAGGCTTTGAAGGCTCTAAGGCAGTGCTATTCGGAACTTCATGACAGGGCTTTATAGATTATCACTCTAGAGTTGAGCTATTAAAGGACTCAGTAACTCTTCATATATTTGTGTCCCCTATATCTATCTACTTTTGATTTTGCTCTCAGCTAATTTTCTTACCCTCTATTCTAGTTTTTTTTTTTTTTTCTTCATGGCTTCTACATACTCAGAGTCTATGGTCTTTTGAAACCTTAGCTGGTTTATAGCTTTGATTTGCTGAAGTCTTTCATGTACTTTTACTTTATCTCCTGACTACACTGTTTATTTAGTGCCAGTTTATGTGGCTAATTGATCACTTTTCTTCATGGTTTGCAGTTCAAAGGCCTAATAAGCATGGAACTCAGCAGTAGTTCATTCTTGGTATTGGGGTGCCTTTTTTTTTTTTCTTTTTTTCTTTTTTTTCTTTTTTTTGCCACTCGGCCATGTTATTGGCTGCTAGCTAGCTTGTGAATATTTGCTGTCTGGTCCAGGTGATCACATCTTTTGTCATGGCAGTAGACATGGGGTCATATAACCTGGCTGTCTTGGACTGTATTCTCAACCTGGGCTATGGTAGGATAGTTTACTTTAGGATGGAACCGTGGCCATTGCCTGTACTATGATTGATTGACATATTTAATACAATAACATGAATAATTTAGTTGCACTGACATCTGTTTAAGTGTTGCATGGACTGTAGCAGTAGTTGAAATTTAAAACCACCCTTTCCCCCGTCATTTCAGTTTTTAATATCAGACTATGGCTAAGTTTTACATAAATATGCTAATATAAAAGTTTTTAGAGTTTCATTGATACTTTATTTGGACTTTATTGGCTAAATAATATTTGGAAAATGTATTAATTTTTTCTGTCTTTATACAGTGCTATGTCAGAATACATTGTCTTGTGAGATGGATTAAATGGTAAATCATATTGAGTCAGATCTCTGATAAGGAAGTATGCATTTATTTTGTCCTGTGAAACATTTTTTTAATTTAACCTCATATCTGCTTGTACCTTTTGAATGTTTGAAGCAATGATCTAGTTTTAAAATAAAAATATTTAAAAATAATAAAATATGTTTCTGGTTATGAAAATAAACCATGTATATCATAGAAGTTTGAATATATCAGAAAAGGAAAATTGAGAAGCAACAGGGCTATAGCATTGTGGATGGTTTAACATTAAGAGCACAAGCTTTGAAGTCAGATGGAATCCCAGCTTTATGCATTATTACATTAAAAAATACATTTTTTAATGTTTATTTTTGAGAGAGAGAGAGAGAGAGAGAGAGACAGTGTAAACAGGCAGGGGGCAGAGAGAGAGGGAGACAGAGAATCCGAAGCAGGCTCCGGGCTCTGAGCTGTCAACACAGAGCCCAATGTGGGACTCATACTTGCGAACTGTGAGATCATGACCTGTGCCGAAGTTGGACACTTAACCGACTGAGCCACCCAGGCGCCCCAGTGTGTTATTATATTTGTAAGCTTAGCTGACAATTTATTTAACTTTCTTTAACTGTATTTCCCCCCTTGGCTAAATGGGAACAATCCCTTTGACTTTATTCAAGGATTGTTAAAAGCATTAAATGATATAGTGTAGACAAAGTGCTTGGCATTATGCCTGTCATAGAGGTTATATGTTAGCTATTGTTAATAGAAAGATAGAATATTTCATTTAGCAGATGACCGATTGACATTTTTTTAGTATAAAATTCAAGTTTCTTACTTGCATCATTTTAAAAATGCAAATAATCTAGAAGAAGTAGATACTCTGAGCTTTACAATAAGATTCATGGGTTATTTTGATTTTGTTAAATTTTTGAGTATAAAAGCACCTGGGCAAGTAGAGAAATCCCTGAATTTGAATCAGAAGACTTGAGTTCATGTTCTCTATCTCTGCAGTCAGTGTGATCTTAGGCAAATCATGGAGTTTCTCTTGACTTCACTTTCCTTATCTGTCCACTGAGGGCATCATCACCTAGGCAATTTCTAAAGTGCTTTTCAGGGTAAGCCTGTTACTTGAAAACCAAAAGAGTACCAAGATTTTGAGTCTGCAGATCATTTGCAGCCCTGAGGTAGCATTTTAAGTGTTATATAACAAATCAAAATAACTTTTAACCTATTTTCTAGCATCTTTGCTAAGGAAAAAAAAACCTGTCTTTAGAGAAAGAATTCAGTGATAAAATTTGATAACTCGTGTAAGGTTACTGTCACAGCACTGCCATGTAGTAGTTTTCAGAAGATAGTAGGTCCCCTTCTCTACTGAGATCTTCCTTGCCCCCAGCATGCAGCCCTTTATAAGTATCTCAGATGCAAGTAAGGGACATTCATTACAGTAGATGCTTTGATGCAGCACCTAGATCTTCCTTTAAGATGGAGTCACATTACCCTAGCTGCCTGGAGTCATGGCTGCCGATGGCTCTTGGCTGCATCCTTCTCTGGGAGTTGCCCTAACAGAAAGAAGCTGCCTGATCCAAGATTATGTCCCTTTCCTGGAAACAGCCTGTACTTCATTACTGGTTGATGTGGAGAATTACAAAGAATCCTCCTCTTGCCTTGGTTAGGGACTTCTGTGAAGGACCATCCAGCTTTAGGACTCTTGGTGGGATTAACTAAGGCCACTGTTGTAATTGTGCTACTGATTAGCGCTGTTCGTCTGCTTTCTCTGCCCCGTCATATTGCCCCTGTGCCCGTACGGGTGTTCTTGGGAGCATTGCCCAGTAAAACTGCTTGTAGTTTTCAGGGCCTCAGAGTCTGTTTCCTTGGGAGCCCAGATTATGAATCATCTGCTATTTGGATAGTGTGTCTTAGAGATTTTTGTGTCATAAAACATGATTATATTCAGGATGGATTTTAATTTTATTATCTTTGTGTTCTACTTCTTTAAACTGATCCTCTATAGATCTCTTAGAAAAGGAATCTGTAGTCAGTAGATTAGAATTTGTTAGATTCTAAAGTACCATGCAAGACTATTTGCTGGGATTTTAAGTGTGGCACACTGATGCTCTGTTCGAGAGGTTTTATTATCAGCACCATTCCCAGTTCCCTCAACAGGTTTTAAGACTTAAAGAATGAAAAGTGGCTTCTTCTTTTTATTTTTGTAATGTTTATTTATTTTTGAGAGAAAGAGACCAGTGTGAGTGGGGTAAGGGCAGAGAGAGAGGGAGACACAGAATCTGAAGCACGCTTCAGGCTCCGAGCTGTCAGCACAGAGCCTGACGTGGGGCCCGAGCTCATGAACTGTGAGATCATGACCTGAGCTGAAGTTGGACGCTATCCGACTGAGCCACCCAGGTGCCCTGAAAAGTGGCCTCTTCTTAAAACTAGATTTTGAACCCTATTTTGGTATATTTTTGTGTCTGCCTATCTGTATTTTTTGAATCAAAACACCTGATACTCTAAATTTGCTTCAAATATATAGCTCAATTGTGATTATATGTTAGATATTTAAAAAATGTTGGATATTAAATACTTTTACTCCTTTACTTAATATTGACTTAATTGTATGATGTCTGTAAGCCCAATTTAGTTACTAATAACTTATCTGTAATTAGTTTTAATAGTCTCAGTCTCTTACTGATTTGACTGCCTTTTTCTTTTTCTTTTTCTTTTTTTTTCTTTTTGACTGGCTGCTTTTGAGAGATGTTACTTTCACATAACCATTAATAACTGGTAAAAGTTTTAGAGTTTTGAAAGTGTCCATAAGAAAGCAAAGTGTATATAGAGATTGGAAATATAGTTGATTGTTTCTGTGTTTTTCTTCCTGTTTATTTTGAGAGAGAATGAGGGAGCACAGGGGAGGAGCAGAGAGAAAGAGAGAGAGAATCCCAAGCAGGCTCCTTGCTATCAGCACAGAGCCCCACATGGGAATTGATCTCATGGGCCATGAGATCATGACCTGAGCCAAAAAGGAGCTGGAAGCTTAACTGACCGAACACCCAGGCGCCCCTGGACGTGCTTTTAAGTTAGCCAATTTAGGACTCAAATGAATCATGGAATGAGAATTTTAGAGCTGGAAGGACCCGTGATCTTGTCCTGTCCCTGTAATTCTTCCTTGAAGAAGTTGAGATTAGAGAAATTGTCTTGATGGGGATCAGACAGATGACCAAGAAATATTTTGGTTAGTAGAGAGAATATTGAATTGGGACCTGGGAAACCTGTTTTAATTGCAACTTTACCATTACCAGAGTGATGTCAATCAAGTAAGCTTAGTTTCTAGGGCTAGTTTCATCATCTATGAAGTGATACAATTGGAATATAATTTCTGAGATGTTTTCCAATTTTTAAACTTTGTTTCTCGTCTTAATGATATGAATGACTACTATGTACAGTATATCTACCAAATGCTAGGCAGTGTTTTAAACATTTTAAGTGTATTATTTCATGTAATTCTTACAACAGTTCTGTGAGGCTGACATTATTAGTTCCACTTTACAAATGGGAATTTGGGGCTTAGAGAAGTTAAATAAATCTACAAAGCTTCTTAGTGGGTAACTGGAATGAATGCAGATCTGTGAGACTCCGGCTTCTGTATTCTGAATCACTGTTCCTAGATTTAGGTGGACTTTTGCTTTTGGAACACTTAATAGGCACTGCTGAAAATAGGAGCCAGTTGCATTAGGTAAATATATGCTTCTGACACCCGTCTCTGGCATAGGGTAGTATTGTGTGTCAGTATGTTAGCCAGGAAAGACTTAGGATTCAGAAGTATATTGTGTGTTAGTACCTAGGAAATTTTGGAGAGGATTGAAATTAGATACAACCGGGGGATAGCCTCTTAGAAGCCCCTTTGAAAGACAAATTAAATAGGAATTGCACTCAATTTAGCATTAATAATTTAACAACATGAGTGATTGTATTTGCTTACTCATTAAAGTTGTAGGATGGTTCCAGGTTAGGTGGAATTGCTCACATTTCAGAAAGTAGGAATTGTTCTCAGTTCAAAGCTGATGAAAATGAGTTAGTTAAATGTGGTATGTTGGCAAAGAAGCTTGCCATTTTTAAAAATTATTTATTTATTTAAGTAACCTCTCCACCCAGCACGGGGCTGGAACTCATGACCCCGAGATCAAGAGTCACACACTCTACCGATTGAGCCAGCCAGATGTCCTGAGAAGCTTACTATTATTGTATGTGGTTGTATGATGGATAGAGAAGCTTCCGTGAAGTCATTGGTACCATAAGTTTTCTAGGTCGTATTATTGCAAAAGTCTGAGTAAGCTTTCTTCCTTCAGGATATATTCTGTTTTAAGAAGGCAGAGAAATAAGAAGGAAGTTTCAGGACAAAAAAAAAGTAATTAGCAAAAATGAATTATGAAACAAGTTTAAAGGTGTTAGAATTATAATGGAGATGAGAATATAGAGTATTAGTGACCATTTTCAAGGTTGAAGACTTAGAGCAAGTAAGAAGGACTTAAGAGACAAATTTTACGTGAAGTTTGAGGCTGACAGCCAGGAGTTAGAATTAGGAATACAGGAGGTGTGAAATGAAAAGTAGAAGGACCCCTCCCTAGGGAACACTGGTAATAGTGTCTTTGTATTTTTCCACAATTTTCTGACGCATATATCCATTAATATTATACAGATATGATCATAGTCTTCATATTGGGTTTTAATTTTTTTCACTTAATATAGTTTGGAGATCTTTAAGTACCAGCACTTTCAGAACTACTTCTTTTATTATTTGTTTATTTTTAATAACTACGTTATATTCTATGGATTAGCAAAATATGGCTAGTCCCCTGTTCTTTCCTTTTACTCCCTAGGCTTCTTGGGCTTACTTAGGTCTGTTTACTAGGACTATTTTTGGCAAACTTGATAAAAGATTTTTTTGGTGGTGGTAGTAGGGTTATGTAGTTATATCTTTGACTTGCTTACTTTTCTGGGAAGGTAAATCCCAGAAGAAAAGCCACCTCTACTCTGGAAAAATAAAGGATACAGAAATGGGGAAAATGTAGTTCTTGGGAGGTACAGCTTTTGTTTCCAGTGCTTTTGAGGATGGGTTCACTAGTTTTAAAACCTCTTGTGGGATGAAACTGTTGAAATGTTGATGGGTCAAAAATGAATTGCTAGTTTTATACAGTTCTTTATATTAAGTATGTAATTTAAAGGCTCTTTAACTTTTTCACCATTCAGCTCCTTTCTTTTTTTCTCAGATGCAGGAGTTGTCATCAGATCCAGATACCTGACTTTTATTTATAAATTCATGTCTCAAGCATACCATTTTGGGAAAGAATCTTACTATGTTTTTTAGAGTAGGGTAGATAATAGATGATAGAATCGTTAAAACATGAGAATCTTATGGATTTTAAATGAACACAATAAAGACAGACTCTGGATAAGTTTAGAACGTTTTAGAAGGTTACATTTTGGGAAAATGTGACAGGAATGTGGATCATCTATTGAGGTTTGCTTCTTTTTTTTTTTCTTTTTAATATCAAGAAAAGTTTCACTGTAAAAGTAATTTGACTATGGATCTAAAATTCCGAAAAAAAAAAAAATGAGCAACACCAAAACCTGAAAAACTAAAAACCAAAATATCCATAACTGTTTTGCTACAGAAATCATTATTTATATTTTGGGATATATATCCTTTGAATCTCTCATATGAATAGTTTTTGTACACAATTATAATTACAGTGTGTATGTTTTCTTATTTTTCTGTGCAGCTTTTATAATCATTTTAATGGATGAATTTCAAAGTAGTATCACTTTTTCCTTACTTGGCATTTTATATTAAATATTTAATAGTTATGAATAGGATGTTTGCTTGTTGAGACAAATGTGTAGTGAATTGCTCTCAGTCTTGGGTGCTTACAGTGCATCTCAGTGGAGATGTCCAGCAGAGAAGCAGTATGGTTTAGTGATGATGAGCTGGTTTGCTCAAGTTAAAATCCTTTCTTCCATTAATTAGCCATGTGACTTTGGGCAAATTACTTATTTCCACACCTCATTTCTCTCGTGTGAAATGGAAATAATGATAGTATGTACCATTAATGTTTTTTGCTGAGGATTATTAAGTTAGTTGTTGTGCTCTGAATCTTGCCCAGTGTTTGACTAGATTTTCAGTTCCTTTAAGGTAACATCT
The DNA here is from genome assembly GCF_023721935.1 of Panthera uncia. Lineage (NCBI taxonomy): Eukaryota > Metazoa > Chordata > Mammalia > Carnivora > Felidae > Panthera > Panthera uncia. The sequence continues at coordinate 111,767,330 of NC_064809.1, read as the reverse complement.
AGATAGTAATGAATGATGATGTTAGAGAAGAAAAAGAAGAAGACCTTTAATCCTCCAGATTGTATGTATCATTGGGATGGAATATCAAGTATTAGAGACAGATTGGTAATGGTTGGCATGGATGGCAGATGGATGGGCTGTGTTGATCTTTTTAACAACCCTCAAATGATTGTAGTTTAGTTGGTGTAGTAGAGAGAGCAATGCAAGAGGAATCAGAAGATTAGCATTTTAGATTTTTTTTTTAAATTTATATTCAAGTTAGTTAACATACACTGTAGTCTTCACTTCAGGAGTCGAACCCAGTGATTCATCTCTTACAAATGATACCTGGTGCTCATCTGAAAAGTGTGCTCCTTAATGCCCGTCACCCATTTGAAATCCCCCCACCCCCTTCCAGCATCTCTCAGTTTGTTCTCTGTATTTAAGAGTCTCTTATAGTTTGCCTCTCTCTGTTTTTATCTTAGTTTTCCTTCCTTTCCCCTAGTTCATCTGTTTGTTTTTTATATTCCATTGATGAGTGCAATCATACAGTATTTGTCTTTCTCTGACTGACTTATTTTGCTTAGCATAATACACTCTAGTTCCATCCACGTTGTTGCAAATAGCAAGATTTCATTCATTTTGATTGCTGAGTAATATTCAATTGTATATATATACACCACATCTTCTTTATCCTTTCATCCATTGATGGACATTTGGGCTCTTTCCACACTTTGGCTATTGTCCGTAGCACTGCTATAAACACTTGGGTGTATGTGCCCCTTTGATGCAGCGCTCCTGTATCCTTTGGATAAATATCTAGTAGTGCAATTGCTGGGTCATAGGGTAGTTCTATTTTTAATTTTTTGAGGAACCTGCATACTGTTTTCCAGAGTGGCTGCACCAATTTGTATTCCCATCAACAGTGCAAAAGGGTTCTCCTTTCTCCACATTCTTGCCAACATCTGTTGTTGCCTGAGGTGTTAATTTTAGCCATTCTGACAGGTGTGAGGTATTATCTCATTGTGGTTTTGATTTGTATTTCCCTGATGATGAGTGATGTTGAGCGTCTTTTCATGTGTCTGCCATCTGGATGTCTTCTTTGGAAAAGTGTCTATTCATGTTTTCTGCCCATTTCTTCTCTGGATTATTTATTTTTGGTGTGTGTGTTGAGTTTTGTAAGTTTTTTATAGATTTTGGATACTAACCCTTTATCTGATATATATCATTTGCAAATATCTTCTCCCATTCCATAGGCTGCCTTTTGGTTCTGCTAATTGTTTCCTTTGCTGTGCAGAGAAGCTTTTTATCTTGATGAGGTCCCAATAGTTCATTTTTGCTTTTGTTTCCATTGCCTCTGGAGATGTGTCAAGTAAGAAGTTGATGTGGCTGAGGTCAAAGATGTTGCTTCCTGTTTTCTCCTATAGGATTTTGATGGTTTCCTGTCTCACATTTAGGTCTTCCATCCATGTAGAATTTATTTTTGTGTGTGGTATAAGAAAGTGGTCCAGTTTCATTCTTGTGCATGTTGTTGCTGTCCAGTTCTCCCAGCACAATTTGCTAAAGAGACTGTCTTTTTTCCATTGGATGCTCTTTTCTGCTTTGTTGAAGATTAGTTGACCATACATTTGTGGGTCCATTTCTGGGTTCTCTGTTCTGTTCTGTTGGTCTCCGTGTCTGTTTTTGTGCCAGTACCAAACCATCTTGATGATTACAGCTTTGTAATATAGGTTAAAGTCTGGGATTGTGATGCCTCTGGCTTTGGTTTTCTTTTTCAACATTACCTTGGCTATTCGGCATCTTTTCTGGTTCCATACAAACTTTAGGATTGTTTGTTCTAGCTCTGTGAAGAATTTTGATGGGGATTGCATTGAATAAGTAGATTGCTTTGGGTAATATTGACATTTTAAGAATATTTGTCCTTCCAATCCATGAGCATGGAATATTTTTCCATTTCTTTGTGTCTTCTTCAGTTTCTTTCATAAGCTTTCTAGTTTTTAGTGTACAGATCTTTTACCTCTTTGGTTAGGTGTATTCTTAGGTATTTTATGGTTTTTGGTGCTATTGTAAATAGGATCGATTCCTTGATAACCTCTTTCTATTTTGCTTCATTATTGGTGTATAGAAATGCAACCGGTTTCTGTACATTGATTTTTTATATCCTGCAACTTTGCTGAATTCATGTATCACCTCTAGCAGTTTTTTGGTGGAGTCTGTCAGGTTTTCCATGTAGAGTATCATGTCATCTGCAAAGAGTGGAAGTTTGATTTCTTTGCCAACTTGGATGCCTTTTATTTCTTTGTGTTGTCTGCCTGCTGAGGCTAGGACTTCTAACACCATGTCGAACAAAAGTGGTGAGAATGGACATCCCCGTTGTGTTCCTGATCTTAGGGGGAAAGCTCTCAGTTTTTCTCTAAGGTCTTCTTTCTGATTTTTGTTAACAGTACAATCTTGAGAAGTCTTTTAGCCACTTTGAATCTGTTTTCTCATCTCTAGAGATAACATTTACCCTTCCTCTCTGAGAGATGTCATTATGACTAAAGTGAGTTGAAGACTATAAGGCACTATATACAAATGTAAACTTTTTATTAATTTAGAAAGACTAAAAATGAGAGAATGCATACAGAGACCTTGATACGGTATTGGGCACACTCTGCAATGAAGGATAGCTGCTAGTGGTATTTGTCTTCTTTTATGTGTAAGGCTAGCCCTGTTTACTGTTTAGATTATTAAGTAGTTTATGAATATATTATTAATACCTACTTTGATTTTTTTTTTCTCTCTTCTCTGTTTCAGACTCCTGGGAGAGTTGGCTCTCAAGGTTCTGATTTAGACTCATCAGCTGCTCCTATAAACACAGTGGATGTCAATAATGAAAGCTCTTCAGAGGTATGGAAATAATAATTTGGCAATAAAATTTGGTATTATTAAAGGAAAACGAGCAGAGGCTTGAAGTAGTCGTCAGTAATTTAAACTTTCATAGGAAAGGTCTCATCCTTCTTACAAACTGGAATATGACTTTTGAATCACACTTCTAGAAAAATACGGTGTTTAGTTCTAAGACTAAGAAAGTGTATATTAAAATTGAAAATTCATATTGTTGATTTGTCTTCATTGCTAATGTCATCTGAACTTAAGGAAGATTCTGACATCTGTTTATAAAAATTACCAATTAATTAGTGTTTGTACTGGCATGAACTACTGAGTTAATAAAAAATTAGATAAACTTATCTATAAAGTTTATACATTACTTGCTGTCTTTACAACTTTGCAAGAACTTTTATCTTTCATAGTTTATTAAAAAGTAATGGGGAAAGTAAGAAAGAACTCAATTTTTTTGAGAAGTTAGCCTTAGTATTTGCTTTATTATGATTAATTATTTTTAACAAACATTGTTTGCTCATTATAGAAAAATGAGAAAAGGGAAGAGAAGAACATAAAAACCACCAATAATGTCCTTAAGATATGGATGCACTCACATTCTGCTCTGACAGTTTTTGTCACTTGCCCCTTTCTGGGCCCAGTTGTACTGCCTACCTAGTTCCCCTTTTCTGTGCTCCCCTTTCCACACCTGTTTGCTGATGAGTCTGTTTTCTGTCTTGTGTATTTCTGATTTTGTCTCTATGCATTCATCTTCCTGTTTTGTCTCTTTCTGGCCATCTGATTTCATGTATATGGGTATTAGCCTTGAGAAGATCTAAAAGACCATGAAAGTGAGAATAAAAGTATCAGTTGAATTTTATTAAGAGCAAGTTTAATTGTTGACCTCAGTTGGATCAAAAAAAAAAAAAAAAAAAAAAGAGTCTCTAGTGCGTAGTGAGCAGTGCCTGGTGATCCTGCTGTATTTTCTTCTTAGGGTCATTTTCCTACTCTTTGAGATAGTTTTACTGTCTTCTATATCCTCACATCTCTCATGTGTGCTCCCCTCTCCCATCTTCCCTCAGTCACCTTCTATATCATAGGAAGTATTGGCTGAATGTCCAAAGCTATACTTGGCACCTTTGTTCTCTCTTTTTTAGTACACAGAAAACAGTTCCTTTTCTTATCAAATTTCAATCCATTCTCTTGTGCTCTGGATTCCATTCTCTCACATTCTCATTTTATTTTCTGTCCCTCCTGCCACTAGTTTTTACCCATGTCATGAATTATTCTTATTGGCATATAATACTGCTCTATAGGTTCATATGCCCAGTGCTTGGGTACATATTTGTCAAGGTCTTGGGTGATCTCTATTTCTCTCTCTGTCTCTCTCTCTCTGTCTCTTTCTATCAGTCTCTCAGTTTGTTTCCCTTTTACCTTGGCATCCCACTTTGTACAAACCCTAGGTTTTAACTCTGTGCCCTTAGCAGCCATCTATATGGAATTTGAAATGTCTCTGGGACTTTAAAGAAATAGTCAGAAGAGCGCCTGGGTAGCTCAGTCCATTAAGCGTCCCACTCTTGATTTTGGTCCAGGTCATGATCTCACAGTTTGCGAGACTGAACCCATGTCAGGCTTGGTACTGACAATGAAGAACCTGCTTGGGATTGTTTCTCCCTTTCTCTCTGCCCCTCCCCTCCTCAAAATAAAAAACTTAAAAAAGAAATAGAAATAAAGCAATGCCTTGCTTTATTCATATGATATTTATGTCATATTTTATTATTTAAGATAATGTGTAATATTGTCTTCGTATGGGCTGTTATAAGAAAAGTGCTATAGACTCAGTGGCTTAAACAACAAACATTTACTTCTCAAGAGTTCTGGAGGTTGGGAAGTTCAAGATCAAGGCAGATTCTGTGTCTGGTGAGGGCCTGCTTCCTGGTTTATAGGTGGCCATCCTCATATTGCTGAAGGGGCAAGAGAGCTGTCTGAGATCTTTTACAAGGGCACTAATCACATTCCTGAGGGTTCCACCCTTCTGACCTAATCACCTCCCTAAAACCCCATCTCCTAATACCATCACATTGGGAGTTAGGATTTCAATATAACTTCAACATAATTCCAATATGAGGATACACATTCAGTTTATATCAGACATGTAATGTGTATAATATGTAATGTAATAAGTGATTTTTTATATCCTTCAGTTATCACCAGGATGGTTGTTCAGAGTATTTAGTATAATGAATCGCCAGAAGCAAATGTCTTTGTTCACTCTTTATCCCTGTCTAGTCTGGCTTCCATCCTTAGTACACACTAAACTACTCATTGATGACCCGCATTTTCCTGCTCCTTTGGCTAGAGAGGGCAGGTTTTTTTGTAAGCGCTCACTGAAGTTTCCAGGTTGCCAGCTTCTCCAGCACCCAGTCTGGAATATATGATGCAAAAGAAAACCCAGAGTATTCATCATTGTATCAGTGCTTGGATCCCAAGATCCTTAGCTGGTCTTCCTTCTCTTCACCTTTCAGAGTTTTCTTATGTTTGTTTTATATATAATGTCTAGGGATGTTAGGTGTGCTCAACAGGAAGAATAGGGAAAAGTGTATCTGTTCCTTTCTGTCTGCAACTGGAAATCTGACCACTTTAAAAGTTGGATTATTTCTCTTTTTATTATTGAATTGTAAGAATCATTTATCTACTCTGGGTGCAAGTCTTGTCGATAGTTTGATTGCCTCCTATTTGCCCTGTTGGCTAGGGAAGGATTCCTGTCCTGGGCTCACAGGGACGGCTGAACATAAACTAACCTGACACTGGACAGATGAAGTCAACAGCAGTTTATTATTCAAAAGACGCATGGCCCAGGAGGACACTGTATGCCATGAAGGGCCATATGAGGATTGGACTCGGGAACAAAATGAACAACCACCGGCTGAGAGAGGCAAGGTTTATAGTATCAAGAGGATGAGGTGCCCCTTGGTTCCTGGAGCATATGATTGGCTTGTTAGAATAATTCTGTGGGCTGACAGGGAACTGAAACCTACTGTTTAGGCATATGGAGGCTCTGTGAAGAGGAGGAGTGTTTGACTGCAGGCCCCTATCTGTGGGAGCAGAGTGGAGAGGGAACTTGTAGTTAGGCCACGTGAAGCTCTCCCCTCGCCTGTTGACAAAGGAGTGCATAATACTGGGTCTCAATTTTCGACTTTACACCACAATCAGATATATGTGATGTTATGTTTTTTTCTTAGTCTGTGGTTTGCTTTTCATTTTGTTCATGGTGTCTTTCAAAGAGAAGTTTTTAATTTTGGTGAAGTCCAGTTTGTCAGCCTTTTCTCTTATGGATAGTGCTTTTTGGGTCGTTCTATGAATTTTTTTGCCTAGCTCAGTGTCATAGAGGCTTTCTCCTATGTTTACCAATGGTACTTAAAAAAATTCATTTTAATGTGTATATTTAAGTCTGTGGTTTCTTTTAAAATATTGTGTATGGTATGGGATAGTGGTTGAGGTTCATTTTTTCCATATGGATATGGAAACCACAGCTTTTTATATAGTTGTTTCAGTACTATTTGTTGAAATGTTACCTTTTCCTATTGAATTAAATTTTTGCTTTTGTGGGAAATCAATTGACCTTATATGTGTGGTTCTGTTTCTTTATGCTCTTTGATCCAGGCATACAGATTTCCCGCTTTTAAGGTGTGCCAAGTTTTTTCTTATCTCTGGACATCTGTATGCTGATCCCCATGTCTTACCTGTTCTTTTACTTTTCTGCCTGGTTAATATCTTATTATCCTTCAGGTCTCATTACAGATAATTACTTTTTCAGTAAACTTCACTTGACTCACATGTAGGATAGATGCTTATTCCATGTGCTTCTGGGGAATTGTATTTCCTATCCTTTTGATAATGATTATTCTGAGATACACTTATTTATCAAATATCTATTGTTGTCAGACGCTGTTCTGGATGCTGGAGATATGACAGTGAGTAAAATAGTCAACAATCTTTATCCTGGTAGGGGCACCTGGGTGGCTCAGTCGGTTAAGCGTCTGACTTCCACTCAGGTCATGATCTCGCTGTACGTGAGTTGGGCCCTGCGTCTGGCTCTGTGCTGACAGCTCAGAGCCTGGAGCCTGCTTTGGATTCTGTGTCTCCCTCTCTCTGCCCCTCCCCTGGTCTTGCTCTGTCTCTCTCTCTCTTCCTCTCTCAAAAATAAATAAACATTAAAAAAAAAACCTTTATCCTGGTAAAGCTTATATTCTTTTAGGTGGAAATAGGCAAAAACCCCCAAAACATACGAAAACGGACAGAGGGAAACAACTGGTGTTATTGAGAAAAATAAAGCAGGGAAGGAGGCATAAGAAGTGTTTTGGGTGGTTGCAATTTCAAATAGGATTGTCAGGGAAGACTTCTCTGAGAAGGGCATAGCTCAGGAAGAACTGAAAGAAGTGAGGAAATGAGTCATGTGGGTTTCTGGAACAACCATGTTTCATTCATGTGGAACAAGTGGAAAGTCTCTGAGGTAGGAGCATGCTTGGCATGTTGAAAAACCAGCAGAGAGGCTAGTGTGGCTCCAGCACAGTGAGTGAAGAGAGTTTGGGTCTGTGAGCTAATCAGGTCCACCTTATGCAGGGCCTTTCAGGCCTTTGTACAGACTTTGGTTTTTACTGCTGATGAGATGGGAAGCCATTGGAGAGTTCTGACAAGGGAAGTGACAAAACTTGTTTACATCTTTATAGGATACATTCTCACTGCTGTGTGGAAAATAAACTGTTCGTGGAGTAAGGATAGAAGCAGAGAGGCTGTTGAAAGGCTGTTGCAGTGATCCCTGTGTGGTGTGAGACTGATTGCGACAGGGTGGTTAACAGTGGAGGTCCTGAGGGTCTAAATATAGTTTGAAGGCGGTTCTACTGGGATTTTCTGATTTTTGTGCTCTAAAATGTAATTAATTTCTTTCATAACTTTTCCAAGAAGCCTGTAAGCTTCCTGAGGATGGGACTTTGTGCCTTATTTTATCATTTTGTTCTCAGCACCGTAGAATAATGGCTGGAACACAGTAATCACACTTGATACACACATTTTGAGTGAATGATTGAATATTGTATGTGGAAACTTACAGTGAAGAAACTAGTAAAGTCAAAGGCAGAACAAAGCTATCATGGCAAAAAAAAAAATATGCAAATGATGCGTTCTTTTAAGGAATTACTATTCTGTGGTTCCAGCACTTTGGACTGTGGTTGCCTAGAAGACAACTCTTTCATCAGTAAAAAGAGAAAACAACAAAGAATTCACGTTCCTCACTTTCATCCTCTGGCTAATCTCCTTTAAGGGTTGTTAACAAAAGGAATTAATGATATTAATCATTGCTAACATTTATTGAATGTTTTCTTTGTATCAGATGCTATGATAAGCACTTTGCATGTACTATCTCATTTAATTTTCTTTTTTTTTTTAACTTTTTTTTTTTTTTTTTTTTTTTTTTTTTTTTTTTT